>NC_090217.1:18410816-18710816 GCF_033026475.1 Channa argus | reverse complement strand
AACGGACTTGTTTTATAGAGAGGCCAATGAATTTGACAACAATATTTAACCTTTCAAAAGTGCAATCGTTGTATTATACATTTTGTGAATACCAAAGTTGGACCTGAGACCCCCTATGCTGTAGCGGCTAGGTGTCTCGCTCAGGGAATGCTGACCGGCAGCAAGCCTCTGCTGCTTTCAAATGCGAAATAACGAGGTGTAACGACCAAATTTGTGGGAGCCTGACTACTGGGTTATATAGTTTTCATTCTCGTTCTTTCTCCTCTTGACTCTCCCTGATGGTCTAGTGGCTAGGATTCGGCGCTCTCACCGCCGCGGCCAGGATTCGATTCCCGGTCAGGGAAGTTGCTCATTTTGATGCTCTCCAATAACAATCTCCTGCAACTGTTTCCTCGTTCTTTTAGATTTCCTTGACATCATTCCTCACTTTGAAACGCTTCAGTTGGGCTGATGAGTACAAATTCTATATGTGCTGAACATGAATAAATACACCTCTCTCCATTTTGAAACATGTGTGGAAGGGGGGCCACTTTTGTTGCTCTGTAATTCACTGGCTAAACCTCCAAGTCATGGGAAATGATTTAGACGGCCTACTTGGACAATGCATTGCCTAGGAATCCCACAGAGGGGTCGTGGGCTATGCAAGCAGCTCTGCACCCATATATACCCCCGACACTTTGAAGCTACGTCTTCAAATGTCAGCTCCTTCCAGAGATATTACTGCATTTACCGGCGTCCTCGTGGCTTAGAGTGTTTACATTTCTCCCACATCTGAATCCACAAAGCCATATTGTTATTGTTCATCCCCAAACTCTGCCATTTGACCACATACTTTCAGACCATGCGCTACGTGAATGCGTGTGTGTAGCACCTCCCCTTAGGAAGCAAATCCCACCTTCCACTTGAACAATGGGAAAAAAGGGTCAAAGTTAAGGCTTACGTAGTAACAGGATGTGAACCTGCGCTGGTAATCTCCAGTGCACGTCGAGTCTATGGGGTTGAGCACGGGGACAAAACTGCTTCCAACGGGAACATAGGATGCTGTCCCGGAACTGTTGGACTTTGACATATGAAGCCTCTAAGCGGGGATGACGTCAAGCACCGTCAAAGACAGTCCACATGTGAACTCTTGGCCGAAAGAATGCGCCAAGTTTTTTACATGGCATCAGTCAAAAGAGACTGCGACATAAGGAGCAGGTCAACCGCTCGTTTGGATCACAACAGGAGCCAAAATTGTCATCAATCTATATTTACTTAGCTGTTGCACAGAAAACTCAAATAATACGAGATCAATAGTCACAGGCCTTGCTGCTAAAGTCCATCAGGAACATTATTTGTTTTTGCCGCTTAATTCAGCTCAGGTGCGTTGGAAATGTCTGCACGTGTTATCTCCCTGGAGAAACCCATTATCACTGGAACACTGGGAAGAAAGGGCCAAAAGGGAGGCATACGTAGCTGACAGGATTCTAACCTGCGCGGGGAAACCCCAATGGATTTCAAGTCCATCGCCTTGACCACTCGGCCACAACTACTCAAAGATTTGAGATGGGTTGCTTTCCTGGGATGACTGAACTTTGACAGCGCAAATCACACATCGGCCACAATGTCAGGGAGCGTCAAGGAAGCTCCACATTAGAAATCTTGACCTAAACAGAGGGTAGACTTATTTACAGAACATGGGTCGAAACAAAAGGAGCTGTCAACCATTTTTTTTTCATTTACAGGAGGCGCAATAATTATTAGGAATTATTACTAAAGTTGCTGTTGCACTGAAAATGGAATTCAAATGAGATAACGGACTTGTTTTATAGAGAGGCCAATGAATTTGACAACAATATTTAACCTTTCAAAAGTGCAATCGTTGTATTATACATTTTGTGAATACCAAAGTTGGACCTGAGACCCCCTATACTGTAGCGGCTAGGAGTCTCGCTCAGGGAATGCTGACCGGCAGCAAGCCTCTGCTGCTTTCAAATGCGAAATAACGAGGTGTAACGACCAAATTTGTGGGAGCCTGACTACTGGGTTATATAGTTTTCATTCTCGCTCCTTCCCTTCTTGACTCTCCCTGATGGTCTAGTGGCTAGGATTCGGCGCTCTCACCGCCGCGGCCCGGGTTCGATTCCCGGTCAGGGAATTAGATCACATTGATGCTCTCCAATAACAATCTCCTGCAACTGTTTCCTTGTGCTTTTAGATCTCCATCACATCATTCCACACTTTGACACACTTCAGTTGGGCTGATAAGTACAAATTCTATATGAACTGAAGATGAATAAATACACCTCTCTCAATGTTGAAAGATGTATAGAAGGGGGCCCGCTTTTGTTGCTCCCCATCACATTTTAAAGAACAACGTACAGTTGCCAATGTAGCAGCTGGTATAAAAACGGAGGATCCCAACTTGCATACAGACCCGGCTGATGGATTGACAGTTTTGAGGGGTTTTGCTGTAATTCATTGACTAAACCTCCAAGTCATGGGAAATGATTTAGAAGGCATACTTGGACAATGCATTGGCCAGGAATTCAGGAGCGTTGGGAATGTCTGCATGCGTTATCTCCCTGAAGAAACCCATTATCACTGGAACACTGGGAAGAAAGGGCCAAAAGGGAGGCATACGTAGCTGACAGGATTCGAACCTGCGCGGGGAAACCCCAATGGATTTCGAGTCCATCGCCTTGACCACTCGGCCACAACTACTCAAAGACTCAAGCCGGGCTGCTTTCCAATGCGAAATAACGAGGTGTAACGACCAAACTTGTGGGAGCCTGACTACTGGGTTATATTGTTTTCATTCTCATTCTTTCTCCTCTTGACTCTCCCTGATGGTCTAGTGGCTAGGATTTGGCGCTCTCACCGCCGTGGCCCGGTTTCGATTCCCGGTCAGGGAAGTTGCTCATTTTGATGCTCTCCAATAACAATCTCCTGCAACTGTTTCCTCGTTCTTTTAGATTTCTTTGACATCATTCCTCACTTTGACACGCTTCAGTTGGGCTGATGAGTACAAATTCTTTATGTACTGAAGATGAATAAATACACCTCTCTCAATGTTGAACCATGTGTGGAAGGGGGGCCACTTTTGTTGCTCTGTAATTCACTGGCTAAACCTCCAAGTCATGGGAAATGATTTAGACGGCCTACTTGGACAATGCATTGCCTAGGAATCCCACAGAGGGGTCGTGGGCTATGCAAGCAGCTCTGCACCCATATATACCCCCGACACTTTGAAGCTACGTCTTCAAATGTCAGCTCCTTCCAGAGACATTACTGCATTTACCGACGTCCTCGTGGCTTTGAGTGTTTACATTTCTCCCACATCTGAATCCACAAAGCCATATTGTTATTGTTCATCCCCAAACTCTGCCATTTGACCCCATACTTTCAGACCATGCGCAACGTGAATGCCTGTGTGTAACACCTCCCCTTAGGAAGCAAATCCCACCTTCCACTTGAACAATGGGAAAAAAGGGTCAAAGTTAAGGCTTACGTAGTAACAGGATGTGAACCTGCGCTGGTGAACTCTTGGCCTCTAGAAAGCACGCGCCAAGTTTTTTACATGGCATCAGTCAAAAGAGACTGCGACATAAGGAGCAGGTCAACCGCTCGTTTGGATCACAACAGGAGCCAAAATTGTCATCAATCTATATTTACTTAGCTGTTGCACAGAAAACTCAAATAATACGAGATCAATAGTCACAGGCCTTGCTGCTAAAGTCCATCAGGAACATTATTTGTTTTTGCCGCTTAATTCAGCTCAGGAGCGTTGGGAATGTCTGCATGCGTTATCTCCCTGGAGAAACCCATTATCACTGGAACACTGGGAAGAAAGGGCCAAAAGGGAGGGATACGTAGCTGGCAGGATTCCAACCTGGGCGGGGAAACCCCAATGGATTTCGAGTCCATCGCCTTGACCACTCGGCCACAACTACTCAAAGACTCAAGCCGGGCTGCTTTCCAATGCGAAATAACGAGGTGTAACGACCAAATTTGTGGGAGCCTGACTACTGGGTTATATAGTTTTCATTCTCGTTCTTTCTCCTCTTGACTCTCCCTGATGGTCTAGTGGCTAGGATTCGGCGCTCTCACCGCCGCGGCCAGGATTCGATTCCCGGTCAGGGAAGTTGCTCATTTTGATGCTCTCCAATAACAATCTCCTGCAACTGTTTCCTCGTTCTTTTAGATTTCCTTGACATCATTCCTCACTTTGACACGCTTCAGTTGGGCTGATGAGTACAAATTCTATATGTGCTGAACATGAATAAATACACCTCTCTCCATTTTGAAACATGTGTGGAAGGGGGGCCACTTTTGTTGCTCTGTAATTCACTGGCTAAACCTCCAAGTCATGGGAAATGATTTAGACGGCCTACTTGGACAATGCATTGCCTAGGAATCCCACAGAGGGGTCGTGGGCTATGCAAGCAGCTCTGCACCCATATATACCCCCGACACTTTGAAGCTACGTCTTCAAATGTCAGCTCCTTCCAGAGACATTACTGCATTTACCGGCGTCCTCGTGGCTTGGAGTGTTTACATTTCTCCCACATCTGAATCCACAAAGCCATATTGTTATTGTTCATCCCCAAACTCTGCCATTTGACCCCATACTTTCAGACCATGCGCTACGTGAATGCCTGTGTGTAACACCTCCCCTTAGGAAGCAAATCCCACCTTCCACTTGAACAATGGGAAAAAAGGGTCAAAGTTAAGGCTTACATAGTAACAGGATGTGAACCTGCGCTGGTAATCTCCAGTGCACGTCGAGTCTATGGGGTTGAGCACAGGGACCAAACTGCATCCAACGGGAACATAGGATGCTGTCCCGGAACAGTTGGACGTTTACATATGAAGCCTCTAAGCGGGGATGACGTCAAGCACCGTCAAAGACAGTCCACATGTGAACTCTTGGCCGAAAGAATGCGCCAAGTTTTTTACATGGCATCAGTCAAAAGAGACTGCGACATAAGGAGCAGGTCAACCGCTCGTTTGGATCACAACAGGAGCCAAAATTGTCATCAATCTATATTTACTTAGCTGTTGCACAGAAAACTCAAATAATACGAGATCAATAGTCACAGGCCTTGCTGCTAAAGTCCATCAGGAACATTATTTGTTTTTGCCGCTTAATTCAGCTCAGGTGCGTTGGAAATGTCTGCACGTGTTATCTCCCTGGAGAAACCCATTATCACTGGAACACTGGGAAGAAAGGGCCAAAAGGGAGGCGTACGTAGCTGACAGGATTCGAACCTGCGCGGGGAAACCCCAATGGATTTCAAGTCCATCGCCTTGACCACTCGGCCACAACTACTCAAAGATTGGAAGTGGGCTGCTTTCCTGGGATGACTGAACTTTGACAGCGTAAATCACACATCGGCCACAATGTCAGGGAGCGTCAAGGAAGCTCCACATTAGAAATCTTGACCTAAACAGAGGGTAGACTTATTTACAGAACATGGGTCGAAACAAAAGGAGCTGTCAACCTTTTTTTTTTTCATTTACAGGAGGCGCAATAATTATTAGGAATTATTACTAAAGTTGCTGTTGCACTGAAAATGGAATTCAAATGAGATAACGGACTTGTTTTATAGAGAGGCCAATGAATTTGACAACAATATTTAACTTTTCAAAAGTGCAATCGTTGTATTATACATTTTGTGAATACCAAAGTTGGACCTGAGACCCCCTATACTGTAGCGGCTAGGAGTCTCGCTCAGGGAATGCTGACCGGCAGCAAGCCTCTGCTGCTTTCCAATGCGAAATAACGAGGTGTAACGACCAAATTTGTGGGAGCCTGACTACTGGGTTATATAGTTTTCATTCTCGCTCCTTCCCGTCTTGACTCTCCCTGATGGTCTAGTGGCTAGGATTCGGCGCTCTCACCGCCGCGGCCGGGGTTCGATTCCCGGTCAGGGAATTAGATCACATTGATGCTCTCCAATAACAATCTCCTGCAACTGTTTCCTTGTGCTTTTAGATCTCCATCACATCATTCCACACTTTGACACACTTCAGTTGGGCTGATAAGTACAAATTCTATATGAACTGAAGATGAATAAATACACCTCTCTCAATGTTGAAAGATGTATAGAAGGGGGCCCGCTTTTTTTGCTCCCCATCACATTTTAAAGAACAACGTACAGTTGCCAATGTAGCAGCTGGTATAAAAACGGAGGATCCCAACTTGCATACAGACCCGGCTGATGGATTGACAGTTTTGAGGGGTTTTGCTGTAATTCATTGACTAAACCTCCAAGTCATGGGAAATGATTTAGAAGGCCTACTTGGACAATGCATTGGCTAGGAATTCAGGAGCGTTGGGAATGTCTGCATGCGTTATCTCCCTGAAGAAACCCATTATCACTGGAACACTGGGAAGAAAGGGCCAAAAGGGAGGGATACGTAGCTGGCAGGATTCCAACCTGTGCGGGGAAACCCCAATGGATTTCGAGTCCATCGCCTTGACCACTCGGCCACAACTACTCAAAGACTCAAGCCGGGCTGCTTTCCAATGCGAAATAACGAGGTGTAACGACCAAACTTGTGGGAGCCTGACTACTGGGTTATATTGTTTTCATTCTCGTTCTTTCTCCTCTTGACTCTCCCTGATGGTCTAGTGGCTAGGATTCGGCGCTCTCAACGCCGCGGCCCTGGTTCGATTCCCGGTCAGGGAATTTGCTGATTTTGATGCCCTCCAATAACAATCTCCTGCAACTGTTTCCTCGTTCTTTTAGATTTCCTTGACATCATTCCTCACTTTGACACGCTTCAGTTGGGCTGATGAGTACAAATTCTATATGTACTGAACATGAATAAATTCACCTCTCTCAATTTTGAAACATGTGTGGAAGGGGGGCCACTTTTGTTGCTCTGTAATTCACTGGCTAAACCTCCAAGTCATGGGAAATGATTTAGACGGCCTACTTGGACAATGCATTGCCTAGGAATCCCACAGAGGGGTCGTGGGCTATGCAAGCAGCTCTGCACCCATATATACCCCCGACACTTTGAAGCTACGTCTTCAAATGTCAGCTCCTTCCAGAGACATTACTGCATTTACCGGCGTCCTCGTGGCTTGGAGTGTTTACATTTCTCCCACATCTGAATCCACAAAGCCATATTGTTATTGTTCATCCCCAAACTCTGCCATTTGACCCCATACTTTCAGACCATGCGCTACGTGAATGCCTGTGTGTAGCACCTCCCCTTAGGAAGCAAATCCCACCTTCCACTTGAACAATGGGAAAAAAGGGTCAAAGTTAAGGCTTACGTAGTAACAGGATGTGAACCTGCGCTGGTAATCTCCAGTGCACGTCGAGTCTATGGGGTTGAGCACGGGGACCAAACTGCATCCAACGGGAACATAGGATGCTGTCCCGGAACAGTTGGACTTTGACATATGAAGCCTCTAAGCGGGGATGACGTCAAGCACCGTCAAAGACAGTCCACATGTGAACTCTTGGCCGAAAGAACGCGCCAAGTTTTTTACATGGCATCAGTCAAAAGAGACTGCGACATAAGGAGCAGGTCAACCGCTCGTTTGGATCACAACAGGAGCCAAAATTGTCATCAATCTATATTTACTTAGCTGTTGCACAGAAAACTCAAATAATACGAGATCAATAGTCACAGGCCTTGCTGCTAAAGTCCATCAGGAACATTATTTGTTTTTGCCGCTTAATTCAGCTCAGGTGCGTTGGAAATGTCTGCACGTGTTATCTCCCTGGAGAAACCTATTATCACTGGAACACTGGGAAGAAAGGGCCAAAAGGGAGGCATACGTAGCTGACAGGATTCTAACCTGCGTGGGGAAACCCCAATGGATTTCAAGTCCATCGCCTTGACCACTCGCCCACAACTACTCAAAGATTTGAGATGGGTTGCTTTCCTGGGATGACTGAACTTTGACAGCGCAAATCACACATCGGCCACAATGTCAGGGAGCGTCAAGGAAGCTCCACATTAGAAATCTTGACCTAAACAGAGGGTAGACTTATTTACAGAACATGGGTCGAAACAAAAGGAGCTGTCAACCATTTTTTTTTCATTTACAGGAGGCCCAATAATTATTAGGAATTATTACTAAAGTTGCTGTTGCAGTGAAAATGGAATTCAAATGAGATAACGGACTTGTTTTATAGAGAGGCCAATGAATTTGACAACAATATTTAACCTTTCAAAAGTGCAATCGTTGTATTATACATTTTGTGAATACCAAAGTTGGACCTGAGACCCCCTATGCTGTAGCGGCTAGGTGTCTCGCTCAGGGAATGCTGACCGGCAGCAAGCCTCTGCTGCTTTCAAATGCGAAATAACGTCGTGGGCTATGCAAGCAGCTCTGCACCCATATATACCCCCGACACTTTGAAGCTACGTTTTCAAATGTCAACTCCTTCCAGAGACATTACTGCATTTACCGGCGTCCTCGTGGCTTGGAGTGTTTACATTTCTCCCACATCTGAATCCACAAAGCCATATTGTTATTGTTCATCCCCAAACTCTGCCACATTCCACACTTTGACACACTTCAGTTGGGCTGATAAGTACAAATTCTATATGAACTGAAGATGAATAAATACACCTCTCTCAATGTTGAAAGATGTATAGAAGGGGGCCCGCTTTTGTTGCTCCCCATCACATTTTAAAGAACAACGTACAGTTGCCAATGTAGCAGCTGGTATAAAAACGGAGGATCCCAACTTGCATACAGACCCGGCTGATGGATTGACAGTTTTGAGGGGTTTTGCTGTAATTCATTGACTAAACCTCCAAGTCATGGGAAATGATTTAGAAGGCCTACTTGGACAATGCATTGGCTAGGAATTCAGGAGCGTTGGGAATGTCTGCATGCGTTATCTCCCTGGAGAAACCCATTATCACTGGAACACTGGGAAGAAAGGGCCAAAAGGGAGGGATACGTAGCTGGCAGGATTCCAACCTGTGCGGGGAAACCCCAATGGATTTCGAGTCCATCGCCTTGACCACTCGGCCACAACTACTCAAAGACTCAAGCCGGGCTGCTTTCCAATGCGAAATAACGAGGTGTAACGACCAAACTTGTGGGAGCCTGACTACTGGGTTATATTGTTTTCATTCTCGTTCTTTCTCCTCTTGACTCTCCCTGATGGTCTAGTGGCTAGGATTCGGCGCTCTCACCGCCGCGGCCAGGATTCGATTCCCGGTCAGGGAAGTTGCTCATTTTGATGCTCTCCAATAACAATCTCCTGCAACTGTTTCCTCGTTCTTTTAGATTTCCTTGACATCATTCCTCACTTTGACACGCTTCAGTTGGGCTGATGAGTACAAATTCTATATGTGCTGAACATGAATAAATACACCTCTCTCCATTTTGAAACATGTGTGGAAGGGGGGCCACTTTTGTTGCTCTGTAATTCACTGGCTAAACCTCCAAGTCATGGGAAATGATTTAGACGGCCTACTTGGACAATGCATTGCCTAGGAATCCGACAGAGGGGTCGTGGGCTATGCAAGCAGCTCTGCACCCATATATACCCCCGACACTTTGAAGCTACGTTTTCAAATGTCAACTCCTTCCAGAGACATTACTGCATTTACCGGCGTCCTCGTGGCTTGGAGTGTTTACATTTCTCCCACATCTGAATCCACAAAGCCATATTGTTATTGTTCATCCCCAAACTCTGCCATTTGACCCCATACTTTCAGACCATGCGCTATGTGAATGCCTGTGTGTAACACCTCCCCTTATGAAGCAAATCCCACCTTCCACTTGAACAATGGGAAAAAAGGGTCAAAGTTAAGGCTTACGTAGTAACAGGATGTGAACCTGCGCTGGTAATCTCCAGTGCACGTCGAGTCTATGGGGTTGAGCACGGGGACCAAACTGCATCCAACGGGAACATAGGATGCTGTCCCGGAACAGTTGGACTTTGACATATGAAGCCTCTAAGCGGGGATGACGTCAAGCACCGTCAAAGACAGTCCACATGTGAACTCTTGGCCGAAAGAACGCGCCAAGTTTTTTACATGGCATCAGTCAAAAGAGACTGCGACATAAGGAGCAGGTCAACCGCTCGTTTGGATCACAACAGGAGCCAAAATTGTCATCAATCTATATTTACTTAGCTGTTGCACAGAAAACTCAAATAATACGAGATCAATAGTCACAGGCCTTGCTGCTAAAGTCCATCAGGAACATTATTTGTTTTTGCCGCTTAATTCAGCTCAGGTGCGTTGGAAATGTCTGCACGTGTTATCTCCCTGGAGAAACCTATTATCACTGGAACACTGGGAAGAAAGGGCCAAAAGGGAGGCATACGTAGCTGACAGGATTCGAACCTGCGCGGGGAAACCCCAATGGATTTCAAGTCCATCGCCTTGACCACTCGGCCACAACTACTCAAAGATTGGAAGTGGGCTGCTTTCCTGGGATGACTGAACTTTGACAGCGTAAATCACACATCGGCCACAATGTCAGGGAGCGTCAAGGAAGCTCCACATTAGAAATCTTGACCTAAACAGAGGGTAGACTTATTTACAGAACATGGGTCGAAACAAAATGAGCTGTCAACCATTTTTTTTTTCATTTACAGGAGGCGCAATAATTATTAGGAATTATTACTAAAGTTGCTGTTGCACTGAAAATGGAATTCAAATGAGATAACGGACTTGTTTTATAGAGAGGCCAATGAATTTGACAACAATATTTAACTTTTCAAAAGTGCAATCGTTGTATTATACATTTTGTGAATACCAAAGTTGGACCTGAGACCCCCTATACTGTAGCGGCTAGGAGTCTCGCTCAGGGAATGCTGACCGGCAGCAAGCCTCTGCTGCTTTCCAATGCGAAATAACGAGTTGTAACGACCAAATTTGTGGGAGCCTGACTACTGGGTTATATAGTTTTCATTCTCGCTCCTTCCCGTCTTGACTCTCCCTGATGGTCTAGTGGCTAGGATTCGGCGCTCTCAGCGCCGCGGCCCGGGTTCGATTCCCGGTCAGGGAATTAGATCACATTGATGCTCTCCAATAACAATCTCCTGCAACTGTTTCCTTGTGCTTTTAGATCTCCATCACATCATTCCACACTTTGACACACTTCAGTTGGGCTGATAAGTACAAATTCTATATGAACTGAAGATGAATAAATACACCTCTCTCAATGTTGAAAGATGTATAGAAGGGGGCCCGCTTTTGTTGCTCCCTATCACATTTTAAAGAACAACGTACAGTTGCCAATGTAGCAGCTGGTATAAAAACGGAGGATCCCAACTTGCATACAGACCCGGCTGATGGATTGACAGTTTTGAGGGGTTTTGCTGTAATTCATTGACTAAACCTCCAAGTCATGGGAAATGATTTAGAAGGCCTACTTGGACAATGCATTGGCTAGGAATTCAGGAGCGTTGGGAATGTCTGCATGCGTTATCTCCCTGGAGAAACCCATTATCACTGGAACACTGGGAAGAAAGGGCCAAAAGGGAGGCGTACGTAGCTGGCAGGATTCCAACCTGCGCGGGGAAACCCCAATGGATTTCGAGTCCATCGCCTTGACCACTCGGCCACAACTACTCAAAAACTCAAGCCGGGCTGCTTTCCAATGCGAAATAACGAGGTGTAACGACCAAACTTGTGGGAGCCTGACTACTGGGTTATATTGTTTTCATTCTCGTTCTTTCTCCTCTTGACTCTCCCTGATGGTCTAGTGGCTAGGATTCGGCGCTCTCACCGCCGCGGCCCGGTTTCGATTCCCGGTCAGGGAATTTGCTCATTTTGATGCTCTCCAATAACAATCTCTTGCAACTGTTTCCTCGTTCTTTTAGATTTCCTTGACATCATTCCTCACTTTGACACGCTTCAGTTGGGCTGATGAGTACAAATTCTATATGTACTGAAGATGAATAAATACACCTCTCTCAATGTTGAACCATGTGTGGAAGGGGGGCCACTTTTGTTGCTCTGTAATTCACTGGCTAAACCTCCAAGTCATGGGAAATGATTTAGACGGCCTACGTGGACAATGCATTGCCTAGGAATCCCACAGAGGGGTCGTGGGCTATGCAAGCAGCTCTGCACCCGTATATACCCCCGACACTATGAAGCTACGTCTTCAAATGTCAGCTCCTTCCAGAGACATTACTGCATTTACCGACGTCCTCGTGGCTTGGAGTGTTTACATTTCTCCCACATCTGAATCCACAAAGCCATATTGTTATTGTTCATCCCCAAACTCTGCCATTTGACCCCATACTTTCAGACCATGCGCTACGTGAATGCCTGTGTGTAACACCTCCCCTTAGGAAGCAAATCCCACCTTCCACTTGAACAATGGGAAAAAAGGGTCAAAGTTAAGGTTTACGTAGTAACAGAATGTGAACCTGCGCTGGTGAACTCTTGGCCTCTAGAAAGCACGCGCCAAGTTTTTTACATGGCATCAGTCAAAAGAGACTGCGACATAAGGAGCAGGTCAACCGCTCGTTTGGATCACAACAGGAGCCAAAATTGTCATCAATCTATATTTACTTAGCTGTTGCACAGAAAACTCAAATAATACGAGATCAATAGTCACAGGCCTTGCTGCTAAAGTCCATCAGGAACATTATTTGTTTTTGCCGCTTAATTCAGCTCAGGTGCGTTGGAAATGTCTGCACGTGTTATCTCCCTGGAGAAACCCATTATCACTGGAACACTGGGAAGAAAGGGCCAAAAGGGAGGCGTACGTAGCTGACAGGATTCTAACCTGCGCGGGGAAACCCCAATGGATTTCAAGTCCATCGCCTTGACCACTCGGCCACAACTACTCAAAGATTGGAGGTGGGCTGCTTTCCTGGGATGACTGAACTTTACAGCGTAAATCACACATCGGCCACAATGTCAGGGAGCGTCAAGGAAGCTCCACATTAGAAATCTTGACCTAAACAGAGGGTAGACTTATTTACAGAACATGGGTCGAAACAAAAGGAGCTGTCAACCATTTTTTTTTTCATTTACAGGAGGCGCAATAATTATTAGGAATTATTACTAAAGTTGCTGTTGCACTGAAAATGGAATTCAAATGAGATAACGGACTTGTTTTATAGAGAGGCCAATGAATTTGACAACAATATTTAACCTTTCAAAAGTGCAATCGTTGTATTATACATTTTGTGAATACCAAAGTTGGACCTGAGACCCCCTATACTGTAGCGGCTAGGAGTCTCGCTCAGGGAATGCTGACCGGCAGCAAGCCTCTGCTGCTTTCCAATGCGAAATAACGAGGTGTAAGGACCAAATTTGTGGGAGCCTGACTACTGGGTTATATAGTTTTCATTCTCGCTCCTTCACTTCTTGACTCTCCCTGATGGTCTAGTGGCTAGGATTCGGCGCTCTCACCGCCGCGGCCCGGGTTCGATTCCCGGTCAGGGAGTTAGATCACATTGATGCTCTCCAATAACAATCTCCTGCAACTGTTTCCTTGTGCTTTTAGATCTCCATCACATCATTCCACACTTTGACACACTTCAGTTGGGCTGATAAGTACAAATTCTATATGAACTGAAGATGAATAAATACACCTCTCTCAATGTTGAAAGATGTATAGAAGGGGGCCCGGTTTTGTTGCTCCCCATCACATTTTAAAGAACAACGTACAGTTGCCAATATAGCAGCTGGTATAAAAACGGAGGATCCCAACTTGCATACAGACCCGGCTGATGGATTGACAGTTTTGAGGGGTTTTGCTGTAATACATTGACTAAACCTCCAAGTCATGGGAAACGATTAAGAAGGCCTACTTGGACAATGCATTGGCTAGGAATTCAGGAGCGTTGGGAATGTCTGCATGCGTTATCTCCCTGGAGTAACCTATTTTCACTGGAACACTGGGAAGAAAGGGCCAAAATGGAGGCATACGTAGCTGACAGGATTCGAACCTGCGCGGGGAAACCCCAATGGATTTCGAGTCCATCGCCTTGACCACTAGGCCACAACTACTCAAACACTCAAGCCGGGCTGCTTTCCAATGCGAAATAACGAGGTGTAACGACCAAACTTGTGGGAGCCTGACTACTGGGTTATATTGTTTTCATTCTCGTTCTTTCTCCTCTTGTTTCTCCCTAATGGTCTAGTGGCTAGGATTCGGCGCTCTCACCGCCGCGGCCAGGATTCAATACCCGGTCAGGGAAGTTGCTCATTTTGATGCTCTCCAATAACAATCTCCTGCAACTGTTTCCTCGTTCTTTTAGATTTCCTTGACATCATTCCTCACTTTGACACGCTTCAGTTGGGCTGATGAGTACAAATTCTATATGTACTGAAGATGAATAAATACACCTCTCTCAATGTTGAACCATGTGTGGAAGGGGGGCCACTTTTGTTGCTCTGTAATTCACTGGCTAAACCTCCAAGTCATGGGAAATGATTTAGACGGCCTACTTGGACAATGCATTGCCTAGGAATCCGACAGAGGGGTCGTGGGCTATGCAAGCAGCTCTGCACCCATATATACCCCCGACACTTTGAAGCTACGTCTTCAAATGTCAACTCCTTCCAGAGACATTACTGCATTTACCGGCGTCCTCGTGGCTTGGAGTGTTTACATTTCTCCCACATCTGAATCCACAAAGCCATATTGTTATTGTTCATCCCCAAACTCTGCCATTTGACCCCATACTTTCAGACCATGCGCTATGTGAATGCCTGTGTGTAACACCTCCCCTTATGAAGCAAATCCCACCTTCCACTTGAACAATGGGAAAAAAGGGTCAAAGTTAAGGCTTACGTAGTAACAGGATGTGAACCTGCGCTGGTAATCTCCAGTGCACGTCGAGTCTATGGGGTTGAGCACGGGGACCAAACTGCATCCAACGGGAACATAGGATGCTGTCCCGGAACAGTTGGACTTTGACATATGAAGCCTCTAAGCGGGGATGACGTCAAGCACCGTCAAAGACAGTCCACATGTGAACTCTTGGCCGAAAGAACGCGCCAAGTTTTTTACATGGCATCAGTCAAAAGAGACTGCGACATAAGGAGCAGGTCAACCGCTCGTTTGGATCACAACAGGAGCCAAAATTGTCATCAATCTATATTTACTTAGCTGTTGCACAGAAAACTCAAATAATACGAGATCAATAGTCACAGGCCTTGCTGCTAAAGTCCATCAGGAACATTATTTGTTTTTGCCGCTTAATTCAGCTCAGGTGCGTTTGAAATGTCTGCACGTGTTATCTCCCTGGAGAAACCTATTATCACTGGAACACTGGGAAGAAAGGCCCAAAAGTCAGGCATACGTAGCTGACAGGATTCGAACCTGCGCGGGGAAACCCCAATGGATTTCAAGTCCATCGCCTTGACCACTCGGCCACAACTACTCAAAGATTTGAGGTGGGCTGCTTTCCTGGGATGACTGAACTTTGACAGCGTAAATCACACGTCGGCCACAATGTCAGGGAGCGTCAAGGAAGCTCCACATTAGAAATCTTGACCTAAACAGAGGGTAGACTTATTTACAGAACATGGGTCGAAACAAAAGGAGCTGTCAACCATTTTTTTTTCATTTACAGGAGGCGCAATAATTATTAGGAATTATTACTAAAGTTGCTGTTGCACTGAAAATGGAATTCAAATGAGATAACGGACTTGTTTTATAGAGAGGCCAATGAATTTGACAACAATATTTAACCTTTCAAAAGTGCAATCGTTGTATTATACATTTTGTGAATACCAAAGTTGGACCTGAGACCCCCTATACTGTAGCGGCTAGGAGTCTCGCTCAGGGAATGCTGACCGGCAGCAAGCCTCTGCTGCTTTCCAATGCGAAATAACGAGGTGTAACAACCAAATTTGTGAAAGCTTGGCTAGGATTCGGTGCTTTCACCGCCGCGGCCCGGGTTCGATTCCCGGTCAGGGAACTTGCTTTTGACGCTGCCTGAAACGGGTAAAGACCCAGGAACGCTTCTTTGCCTTTTTTCAAAGGATCACCTCCACAGCCAAATTCCCTGGTCCTATTTGTTTTTCTAAACACATATTGGTAGTTTCAGCCTAGGTGGCTTAAATGAGAACTGTGTGCGTCTCAAAAGAACAAGGACTGAAGGACGTCACAGTATGAATGTGAAAAGCCAAATTTGAGCCACGGTATAAAAATAATATTCACTTTTGTGACCTCTTGTGTAACAGGCAATACCTTCCAGATCGTCTAGTGGCTAGGATTCGGCGCTCTCACACGCCGCGGCCCGGGTTTGACACCCCTCCTCAGGGAACGCTCTTCTCTTGCTGCCTTCTGCTAATGACGTCGCAGGAGGGTCATTATAGATTGTGATGTTCACAAAAAAATCTCTTTGTTTTAAAGATCCGCCCTTCCTTTGCTCGCGCACCTGTTTAAGAACGATGTTCTCGTCAGGGAGAGTCGTGGAGAGCCTAAAGTTCCCCATCAGCATAGACATGACATTTTTTACCATTGTTCTACGACTCCAGTGTGTAAAAGTTTTATTCACTTTTGGTGTGTTATGTTGAGTAGGTCTATTGACATGCGTTTCTGTGACTGGAGGGTTGTATTCTGCCAAACCGACGATGTCGGCCATTAGTTTATGCAAATTGAGTTATTGTCCAGGTAACTTACGATACGTAGTGTTAAACAAGAAAAGTACACAATCAGGAAACCGAGACGACGGCATCAACTTGTTCTTTGATTCGTTGAATATTCATGTGGATCTGCAAACCGACAGTGCTTTGATGTCAGCAGGATGGGACACGCTCCCGATCGACTCTCCTCCGGCTCTTGCTGAACACCATTCCGGCATATTTCCATAAGCTTCAGCTTTGCTTAAATTCTCCCTGTCCCGTCGTTGGAGTATTTTGTCTCCGTCTCGTACGATGGGAGGTCATGAGCCACTAAGCTGAGTCTCCATGGACAGTGAGTGGCAGCTGTCTTTGGCCCAGGAATCTGTCTCTTTAAGGGTGATTTAGTTGTTTTAAGGGTAGTGTGATTTTTCCGTTTTCCAAGCTCTGGGACCCCGAACTGTTGACTCTCGACTCCCTGGTGGTCTAGTGGCTAGGATTCGGCGCTTTCACCGCCGTGGCCCGGGTTCGATTACCGGTCAGGGAACTTTCTTTTGACGCTGCCTGAAACGGGTAAAGACCCAGGAACGCTTCTTTGCCTTTCTTCAAAGGATCACCTCCACAGCCAAATTCCCTGGTCCTATTTGCGCACAGAACGTGGATCAACGCTCTCCTCAAATTAGAGTAACAGGCATTGTAGGCGAACCCGTATTTTCTGTGGATTGGCAGCAAAAGGCAAGCAGCCACATTCATTAGCACTACTTTGGGAGAGAGCACCACGCGTGCAGTTGCAGTTTCTGAGCCTTCGAGGCCACATTGGTAGGTGTTATGGGAAGGAAAGCTACATGATCCCAAGTAATTCCTCATACCAAAAGGCCCACCCACGCAATGCATTGGCCAGGAATCGAACCCGGGTCAACTGGTTGGGAAGCAGCTATGCTCAACCACTATACCACCAACGCGCAGAGGACACTCCTTGGTCTCAACATTTTCCACGATGTGTACATGGGGGAAGGGAAAGCGTAGTTAGGGGAGGTCCAAGAGATCACCAAGGTTTATGGACTTTCAAGAAACATATTGGTAGTTTCAGCCTAGGTGGCTTAAATGAGAACTGTGTGCGTCTGGAAAGAACAAGTACTGAAGGACGTCACAGTATGAATGTGAAAAGCCAAATTTGAGCCACGGTATAAAAATAATATTCACTTTTGTGACCTCTTGTGTAACAGGCAATGCCTTCCGGATCGTCTAGTGGCTAGGATTCGGCGCTCTCACACGCCGCGGCCCGGGTTTGACACCCCTCCTCAGGGAACGCTCTTCTCTTGCTGCCTTCTGCTAATGACGTCGCAGGAGGGTCATTTTAGATTGTGATGTTCACAAAAAAATGTCTTTGTTTTAAAGATCCGCCCTTCCTTTGCTCGCGCACCTGTTTAAGAACGATGTTCTCGTCAGGGAGAGTGGTGGAGAGCCTAAAGTTCCCCATCAGCATAGACATGACATTTTTTACCATTGTTCTACGACTCCAGTGTGTAAAAGTTTTATTCACTTTTGGTGTGTTATGTTGAGTAGGTCTATTGACATGCGTTTCTGTGACTGGAGGGTTGTATTCTGCCAAACCGACGATGTCGGCCATTAGTTTATGCAAATTGAGTTATTGTCCAGGTAACTTACGATACGTAGTGTTAAACAAGAAAAGTACACAATCAGGAAACCGAGACGACGGCATCAACTTGTTCTTTGATTCGTTGAATATTCATGTGGATCTGCAAACCGACAGTGCTTTGATGTCAGCAGGATGGGACACGCTCCCGATCGACTCTCCTCCGGCTCTTGCTGAACACCATTCCGGCATATTTCCATAAGCTTCAGCTTTGCTTAAATTCTCCCTGTCCCGTCGTTGGAGTATTTTTGTCTCCGTCTCGCACGATGGGAGGTCATGAGCCTCTAAGCTGAGTCTCCATGGACAGTGAGTGGCAGCTGTCTTTGGCCCAGGAATCTGTCTCTTTAAGGGTGATTTAGTTGTTTTAAGGGTAGTGTGATTTTTCCTTTTTCCAAGCTCTAGGACCCTGAACTGTTGACTCTGGACTCCCTGGTGTTGTAGTGGCTAGGATTCGGTGCTTTCACTGCCGCGGCCCGGGTTCGATTCCCGGTCAGGGAACTTGCTTTTGACGCTGCCTGAAACGGGTAAAGACCCAGGAACGCTTCTTTGCCTTTTTTCAAAGGATCACCTCCACAGCCAAATTCCCTGGTCCTATTTGCGCACAGAACGTGGATCAACGCTCTCCTCAAATTAGAGTAACAGGCATTGTAGGCGAACCCGTATTTTCTGTGGATTGGCAGCAAAAGGCAAGCAGCCACATTCATTAGCACAACTTTGGGAGAGAGCACCACGCGTGCAGTTGCAGTTTCTGAGCCTTCGAGGCCACAGTGGTAGGTGTTATGGGAAGGAAAGCTACATTATCCCAAGTAATTCCTCATACCAAAAAGTCCGCCACGCAATGCATTGGCCGGGAATCGAACCCGGGTCAACTGCTTGGGAAGCAGCTATGCTCAACCACTATACCACCAACGCGCAGAGGGCACTTCTTGGTCTCAACATTTTCCACAATGTGTACATGGGGGAAGGGAAAGCGTAGTTAGGGGAGGTCCAAGAGATCACCAAGGTTTATGGACTTTCAAGAAACATATTGGTAGTTTCAGCCTAGGTGGCTTAAATGAGAACTGAGTGCGTCTGGAAAGAACAAGGACTGAAGGACGTCACAGTATGAATGTGAAAAGCCAAATTTGAGCCACGGTATAAAAATAATATTCACTTTTGTGACCTCTTGTGTAACAGGCAATACCTTCCGGATCGTCTAGTGGCTAGGATTCGGCGCTCTCACACGCCGCGGCCCGGGTTTGGCGGCCCGAGTTTGACACCCCTCCTCAGGGAACGCTCTTCTCTTGCTGCCTTCTGCTAATGACGTCGCAGGAGGGTCATTTTAGATTGTGATGTTCACAAAAAAATGTCTTTGTTTTAAAGATCCGCCCTTCCTTTGCTCGCGCACCTGTTTAAGAACGATGTTCTCGTCAGGGAGAGTGGTGGAGAGCCTAAAGTTCCCCATCAGCATAGACATGACATTTTTTACCATTGTTCTACAACTCCAGTGTGTAAAAGTTTTATTCACTTTTGGTGTGTTATGTTGAGTAGGTCTATTGACATGCGTTTCTGTGACTGGAGGGTTGTATTCTGCCAAACCGACGATGTCGGCCATTAGTTTATGCAAATTGAGTTATTGTCCAGGTAACTTACGATACGTAGTGTTAAACAAGAAAAGTACACAATCAGGAAACCGAGACGACGGCATCAACTTGTTCTTTGATTCGTTGAATATTCATGTGGATCTGCAAACCGACAGTGCTTTGATGTCAGCAGGATGGGACACGCTCCCGATCGACTCTCCTCCGGCTCTTGCTGAACACCATTCCGGCATATTTCCATAAGCTTCAGCTTTGCTAAAATTCTCCCTGTCCCGTCGTTGGAGTATTTTTGTCTCCGTCTCGCACGATGGGAGGTCATGAGCCTCTAAGCTGAGTCTCCATGGACAGTGAGTGGCAGCTGTCTTTGGCCCAGGAATCTGTCTCTTTAAGGGTGATTTAGTTGTTTTAAGGGTAGTGTGATTTTTCCTTTTTCCAAGCTCTAGGACCCTGAACTGTTGACTCTGGACTCCCTGGTGGTGTAGTGGCTAGGATTCGGTGCTTTCACCGCCGCGGCCCGGGTTCGATTCCCGGTCAGGGAACTTGCTTTTGACGCTGCCTGAAACGGGTAAAGACCCAGGAACGCTTCTTTGCCTTTTTTCAAAGGATCACCTCCACAGCCAAATTCCCTGGTCCTATTTGCGCACAGAACGTGGATCAACGCTCTCCTCAAATTAGAGTAACAGGCATTGTAGGCGAACCCGTATTTTCTGTGGATTGGCAGCAAAAGGCAAGCAGCCACATTCATTAGCACAACTTTGGGAGAGAGCACCACGCGTGCAGTTGCAGTTTCTGAGCCTTCGAGGCCACAGTGGTAGGTGTTATGGGAAGGAAAGCTACATTATCCCAAGTAATTCCTCATACCAAAAAGTCCGCCACGCAATGCATTGGCCGGGAATCGAACCCGGGTCAACTGCTTGGGAAGCAGCTATGCTCAACCACTATACCACCAACGCGCAGAGGGCACTTCTTGGTCTCAACATTTTCCACAATGTGTACATGGGGGAAGGGAAAGCGTAGTTAGGGGAGGTCCAAGAGATCACCAAGGTTTATGGACTTTCAAGAAACATATTGGTAGTTTCAGCCTAGGTGGCTTAAATGAGAACTGAGTGCGTCTGGAAAGAACAAGGACTGAAGGACGTCACAGTATGAATGTGAAAAGCCAAATTTGAGCCACGGTATAAAAATAATATTCACTTTTGTGACCTCTTGTGTAACAGGCAATACCTTCCAGATCGTCTAGTGGGTAGGATTCGGCGCTCTCACACGCCGCGGCCCGGGTTTGACACCCCTCCTCAGGGAACGCTCTTCTCTTGCTGCCTTCTGCTAATGACGTCGCAGGAGGGTCATTTTAGATTGTGATGTTCACAAAAAAATCTCTTTGTTTTAAAGATCCACCCTTCTTTTGCTCGCGCACCTGTTTAAGAACGATGTTCTCGTCAGGGAGAGTGGTGGAGAGCCTAAAGTTCCCCATCAGCATAGACATGACATTTTTTACCATTGTTCTACGACTCCAGTGTGTAAAAGTTTTATTCACTTTTGGTGTGTTATGTTTAGTAGGTCTATTGACATGCGTTTCTGTGACTGGAGGGTTGTATTCTGCCAAACCGACGATGTCGGCCATTAGTTTATGCAAATTGAGTTATTGTCCAGGTAACTTACGATACGTAGTGTTAAACAAGAAAAGTACACAATCAGGAAACCGAGACGACGGCATCAACTTGTTCTTTGATTCGTTAAATATTCATGTGGATCTGCAAACCGACAGTGCTTTGATGTCAGCAGGATGGGACACGCTCCCGATCTACTCTCCTCCGGCTCTTGCTGAACACCATTCCGGCATATTTCCATAAGCTTCAGCTTTGCTTAAATTCTCCCTGTCCCGTCGTTGGAGTATTTTTGTCTCCGTCTCGCACGATGGGAGGTCATGAGCCATTAAGCTGAGTCTCCATGGACAGTGAGTGGCAGCTGTCTTTGGCCCAAGAATCTGTCTCTTTAAGGGTGATTTAGTTGTTTTAAGGGTAGTGTGATTTTTCCTTTATCCAAGCTCTGGGACCCTGAACTGTTGACTCTCGACTCCCTGGTGGTCTAGTGGCTAGGATTCGGCGCTTTCACCGCCGCGGCCCGGGTTCGATTCCCGGTCAGGGAACTTGCTTTTGACGCTGTCTGAAACGGGTAAAGACCAAGGAACGCTTCTTTGCCTTTTTTCAAAGGATCACCTCCACAGCCAAATTCCATGGTCCTATTTGTCTGGATCCGGATCGTCTAGTGGCTAGGATTCGGCGCTCTCACACGCCGCGGCCCGGGTTTGACACCCCTCCTCAGGGAACGCTCTTCTCTTGCTGCCTTCTGCTAATGACGTCGCAGGAGAGTCATTTTAGATTGTGATGTTCACAAAAAAATCTCTTTGTTTTAAAGATCCGCCCTTCCTTTGCTCGCGCACCTGTTTAAGAACGATGTTCTCGTCAGGGAGAGTCGTGGAGAGCCTAAAGTTCCCCATCAGCATAGACATGACATTTTTTACCATTGTTCTACGACTCCAGTGTGTAAAAGTTTTATTCACTTTTGGTGTGTTATGTTGAGTAGGTCTATTGACATGCGTTGATGTGACTGGAGGGTTGTATTCTGCCAAACCGACGATGTCGGCCATTAGTTTATGCAAATTGAGTTATTGTCCAGGTAACTTACGATACGTAGTGTTAAACAAGAAAAGTACACAATCAGGAAACCGAGACGACGGCATCAACTTGTTCTTTGATTCGTTGAATATTCATGTGGATCTGCAAACCGACAGTGCTTTGATGTCAGCAGGATGGGACACGCTCCCGATCGACTCTCCTCCAGCTCTTGCTGAACACCATTCCGGCATATTTCCATAAGCTTCAGCTTTGCTTAAATTCTCCCTGTCCCGTCGTTGGAGTATTTTTGTCTCCGTCTCGCACGATGGGAGGTCATGAGCCACTAAGCTGAGTCTCCATGGACAGTGAGTGGCAGCTGTCTTTGGCCCAGGAATGTGTCTCTTTAAGGGTGATTTAGTTGTTTTAAGGGTAGTGTGATTTTTCCTTTTTCCAAGCTCTGGGACCCTGAACTGTTGACTCTTGACTCCCTGGTGGTCTAGTGGCTAGGATTCGGCGCTTTCACTGCCGCGGCCCGGGTTCGATTCCCGGTCAGGGAACTTGCTTTTGACGCTGCCTGAAACGGGTATAGACCCAGGAACGCTTCTTTGCCTTTTTTCAAAGGATCACCTCCACAGCCAAATTCCCTGGTCCTATTTGTTTTTCTAAACACATATTGGTAGTTTCAGCCTAGGTGGCTTAAATGAGAACTGTGTGCATCTCGAAAGAACAAGGACTGAAGGACGTCACAGTATGAATGTGAAAAGCCAAATTTGAGCCACGGTATAAAAATAATATTCACTTTTGTGACCTCTTGTGTAACAGGCAATACCTTCCGGATCGTCTAGTGGCTAGGATTCGGCGCTCTCACACGCCGCGGCCCGGGTTTGACACCCCTCCTCAGGGAACGCTCTTCTCTTGCTGCCTTCTGCTAATGACGTCGCAGGAGGGTCATTTTAGATTGTGATGTTCACAAAAAAATCTCTTTGTTTTAAAGATCCGCCCTTCCTTTGCTCGCGCACCTGTTTAAGAACGATGTTCTCGTCAGGGGGAGTCGTGGAGAGCCTAAAGTTCCCCATCAGCATAGACATGACATTTTTTACCATTGTTCTACGACTCCAGTGTGTAAAAGTTTTATTCACTTTTGGTGTGTTATGTTGAGTAGGTCTATTGACATGCGTTTCTGTGACTGGAGGGTTGTATTCTGCCAAACCGACGATGTCGGCCATTAGTTTATGCAAATTGAGTTATTGTCCAGGTAACTTACGATACGTAGTGTTAAACAAGAAAAGTACACAATCAGGAAACAGAGACGACGCCATCAACTTGTTCTTTGATTCGTTAAATATTCATGTGGATCTGCAAACCGACAGTGCTTTGATGTCAGCAGGATGGGACACGCTCCCGATCGACTCTCCTCCGGCTCTTGCTGAACACCATTCCGGCATATTTCCATAAGCTTCAGCTTTGCTTAAATTCTCCCTGTCCCGTCGTTGGAGTATTTTGTCTCCGTCTCGTACGATGGGAGGTCATGAGCCACTAAGCTGAGTCTCCATGGACAGTGAGTGGCAGCTGTCTTTGGCCCAGGAATCTGTCTCTTTAAGGGTGATTTAGTTGTTTTAAGGGTAGTGTGATTTTTCCTTTTTCCAAGCTCTGGGACCCTGAACTGTTGACTCTCGACTCCCTGGTGGTCTAGTGGCTAGGATTCGGCGCTTTCACCGCCGCGGCCCGGGTTCGATTCCCGGTCAGGGATCTTGCTTTTGACGCTGCCTGAAACGGGTAAAGACCCAGGAACGCTTCTTTGCCTTTTTTCAAAGGATCACCTCCACAGCCAAATTCCCTGGTCCTATTTGTTTTTCTAAACACATATTGGTAGTTTCAGCATAGGTGGCTTAAATGAGAACTGTGTGCGTCTCGAAAGAACAAGGACTGAAGGACGTCACAGTATGAATGTGAAAAGCCAAATTTGAGCAGCGGTATAAAAATAATATTCACTTTTGTGACCTCTTGTGTAACAGGCAATACCTTCCGGATCGTCTAGTGGCTAGGATTCGGCGCTCTCACACGCCGCGGCCCGGGTTTGGCGGCCCGAGTTTGACACCCCTCCTCAGGGAACGCTCTTCTCTTGCTGCCTTCTGCTAATGACGTCGCAGGAGGGTCATTTTAGATTGTGATGTTCACAAAAAAATCTCTTTGTTTTAAAGATCCGCCCTTCCTTTGCTCGCGCACCTGTTTAAGAACGATGTTCTCGTCAGGGAGAGTCGTGGAGAGCCTAAAGTTCCCCATCAGCATAGACATGACATTTTTTACCATTGTTCTACGACTCCAGTGTGTAAAAGTTGTATTCACTTTTGGTGTGTTATGTTGAGTAGGTCTATTGACATGCGTTTCTGTGACTGGAGGGTTGTATATTCTGCTAAACCGACGATGTCGGCCATTAGTTTATGCAAATTGAGTTATTGTCCAGGTAACTTACGATACGTAGTGTTAAACAAGAAAAGTACACAATCAGGAAACCGAGACGACGGCATCAACTTGTTCTTTGATTCGTTGAACATTCATGTGGATCTGCAAACCGACAGTGCTTTGATGTCAGCAGGATGGGACACGCTCCCGATCGACTCTCCTCCGGCTCTTGCTGAACACCATTCCGGCATATTTCCATAAGCTTCAGCTTTGCTTAAATTCTCCCTGTCCCGTCGTTGGAGTATTTTTGTCTCCGTCTCGCACGATGGGAGGTCATGAGCCACTAAGCTGAGTCTCCATGGACAGTGAGTGGCAGCTGTCTTTGGCCCAGGAATCTGTCTCTTTAAGGGTGATTTAGTTGTTTTAAGGGTAGTGTGATTTTTCCTTTTTCCAAGCTCTAGGACCCTGAACTGTTGACTCTGGACTCCCTGGTGGTGTAGTGGCTAGGATTCGGTGCTTTCACCGCCGCGGCCTGGGTTCGGTTCCCGATCAGGGAACTTGCTTTTGACGCTGCCTGAAACTGGTAAAGACCAAGGAACGCTCCTTTGCCTTTTTTCAAAGGATCACCTCCACAGCCAAATTCCCTGGTCCTATTTGTTTTTCTAAACACATATTGGTAGTTTCAGCCTAGGTGGCTTAAATGAGAACTGTGTGCGTCTCGAAAGAACAAGGACTGAAGGACGTCACAGTATGAATGTGAAAAGCCAATTTTGAGCCACGGTATAAAAATAATATTCACTTTTGTGACCTCTTGTGTAACAGGCAATACCTTCCGGATCGTCTAGTGGCTAGGATTCGGCGCTCTCACACGCCGCGGCCCGGGTTTGGCGGCCCGAGTTTGACACCCCTCCTCAGGGAACGCTCTTCTCTCGCTGCCTTCTGCTAATGACGTCGCAGGAGGGTCATTTTAGATTGTGATGTTCACAAAAAAATCTCTTTGTTTTAAAGATCCGCCCTTCCTTTGCTCGCGCACCTGTTTAAGAACGATGTTCTCGTCAGGGAGAGTGGTGGAGAGCCTAAAGTTCCCCATCAGCAGACATGACATTTTTTACCATTGTTCTATGACTCCAGTGTGTAAAAGTTTTATTCACTTTTGGTGTGTTATGTTGAGTAGGTCTATTGACATGCGTTTCTGTGACTGGAGGGTTGTATTCTGCCAAACCGACGATGTCGGCCATTAGTTTATGCAAATTGAGTTATTGTCCAGGTAACTTACGATACGTAGTGTTAAACAAGAAAAGTACACAATCAGGAAACCGAGACGACGGCATCAACTTGTTCTTTGATTCGTTAAATATTCATGTGGATCTGCAAACCGACACTGCTTTGATGTCAGCAGGATGGGACACGCTCCCGATCGACTGTCCTCCGGCTCTTGCTGAACACCATTCCGGCATATTTCCATAAGCTTCAGCTTTGCTTAAATTCTCCCTGTCCCGTCGTTGGAGTATTTTTGTCTCCGTCTCGCACGATGGGAGGTCATGAGCCATTAAGCTGAGTCTCCATGGACAGTGAGTGGCAGCTGTCTTTGGCCCAAGAATCTGTCTCTTTAAGGGTGATTTAGTTGTTTTAAGGGTAGTGTGATTTTTCCTTTTTCCAAGCCCAGGGACCCTGAACTGTTGACTCTCGACTCCCTGGTGGTGTAGTGGCTAGGAATCGGCGCTTTCACGGCCGCGGCCCGGGTTCGATTCCCGGTCAGGGAACTTGCTTTTGACGCTGTCTGAAACGGGTAAAGACCAAGGAACGCTTCTTTGCCTTTTTTCAAAGGATCACCTCCACAGCCAAATTCCATGGTCCTATTTGTCTGGATCCGGATCGTCTAGTGGCTAGGATTCGGCGCTCTCACACGCCGCGGCCCGGGTTTGACACCCCTCTTCAGGGAACGCTCTTCTCTTGTTGCCTTCTGCTAATGACGTCGCAGGAGGGTCATTTTAGATTGTGATGTTCACAAAAAAATCTCTTTGTTTTAAAGATCCGCCCTTCCTTTGCTCGCGCACCTGTTTAAGAACGATGTTCTCGTCAGGGAGAGTGGTGGAGAGCCTAAAGTTCCCCATCAGCATAGACATGACATTTTTTACCATTGTTCTACGACTCCAGTGTGTAAAAGTTTTATTCACTTTTGGTGTGTTATGTTGAGTAGGTCTATTGACATGCGTTTCTGTGACTGGAGGGTTGTATTCTGCCAAACCGACGATGTCGGCCATTAGTTTGTGCAAATTGAGTTATTGTCCAGGTAACTTACGATACGTAGTGTTAAACAAGAAAAGTACACAATCAGGAAACCGAGACGACGGCATCAACTTGTTCTTTGATTCGTTAAATATTCATGTGGATCTGCAAACCGACAGTGCTTTGATGTCAGCAGGATGGGACACGCTCCCGATCGACTCTCCTCCGGCTCTTGCTGAACACCATTCCGGCATATTTCCATAAGCTTCAGCTTTGCTTAAATTCTCCCTGTCCCGTCGTTGGAGTATTTTTGTCTCCGTCTCGCACGATGGGAGGTCATGAGCCATTAAGCTGAGTCTCCATGGACAGTGAGTGGCAGCTGTCTTTGGCCCAAGAATCTGTCTCTTTAAGGGTGATTTAGTTGTTTTAAGGGTAGTGTGATTTTTCCTTTTTCCAAGCTCTGGGACCCTGAACTGTTGACTCTCGACTCCCTGGTGGTCTAGTGGCTAGGATTCGTCGCTTTCACCGCCGCGGCCCGGGTTCGATTCCAGGTCAGGGAACTTGCTTTTGACGCTACCTGAAACGGGTAAAGACCAAGGAACGCTTCTTTGCCTTTTTTCAAAGGATCACCTCCACAGCCAAATTCCATGGTCCTATTTGCGCACAGAACGTGGATTAACGTTCTCCTCAAATTAGAGTAACAGGCATTGTAGGCGAACCCGTATTTTCTGTGGATTGGCAGCAAAAGGCAAGCAGCCACATTCATTAGCACTACTTTGGGAGAGAGCACCACGCGTGCAGTTGCAGTTTCTGAGCCTTCGAGGCCACAGTGGTAGGTGTTATGGGAAGGAAAGCTACATTATCCCAAGTAATTCCTCATACCAAAAGGTCCGCCACGCAATACATTGGCCGGGAATCGAACCCGGGTCAACTGCTTGGGAAGCAGCTATGCTCAACCACTATACCACCAACGCGCAGAGGGCACTCCTCGGTCTCAACATTTTCCACAATGTGTACATGGGGGAAGGGAAAGCGTAGTTAGGGGAGGTCCAAGAGATCACCAAGGTTTATGGACTTTCAAGAAACATATTGGTAGTTTCAGCCTAGGTGGCTTAAATGAGAACTGTGTGCGTCTGGAAAGAACAAGGACTGAAGGACGTCACAGTATGAATGTGAAAAGCCAAATTTGAGCCACAGTATAAAAATAATATTCACTTTTGTGACCTCTTGTGTAACAGGCAATACCTTCCAGATCGTCTAGTGGCTAGGATTCGGCGCTTTCACCGCCGCGGCCCGGGTTCGATTCCCGGTCAGGGAACTTGCTTTTGACGCTGCCTGAAACGGGTAAAGACCCAGGAACGCTTCTTTGCCTTTTTTCAAAGGATCACCTCCACAGCCAAATTCCCTGGTCCTATTTGTCTGGATCCTGATCGTCTAGTGGCTAAGATCCGGCGCTCTCACACGCTGCGGCCCGGGTTTGGCGGCCCGGGTTTGACACCCCTCCTCAGGGAACGCTCTTCTCTTGCTGCCTTTTGCTAATGACGTCGCAGGAGGGTCATTTTAGATTGTGATGTTCACAAAAAAATCTCTTTGTTTTAAAGATCCGCCCTTCCTTTGCTCGCGCACCTGTTTAAGAACGATGTTCTCGTCAGGGAGAGTCGTGGAGAGCCTAAAGTTCCCCATCAGCATAGACATGACATTTTTTACCATTGTTCTACGACTCCAGTGTGTAAAAGTTGTATTCACTTTTGGTGTGTTATGTTGAGTAGGTCTATTGACATGCGTTTCTGTGACTGGAGGGTTGTATATTCTGCCAAACCGACGATGTCGGCCATTAGTTTATGCAAATTGAGTTATTGTCCAGGTAACTTACGATACGTAGTGTTAAACAAGAAAAGTACACAATCAGGAAACCGAGACGACGGCATCAACTTGTTCTTTGATTCGTTAAATATTCATGTGGATCTGCAAACCGACAGTGCTTTGATGTCAGCAGGATTGGACACGCTCCCGATCGACTCTCCTCCGGCTCTTGCTGAACACCATTCCGGCATATTTCCATAAGCTTCAGCTTTGCTTAAATTCTCCCTGTCCCGTCGTTGGAGTATTTTTGTCTCCGTCTCGCACGATGGGAGGTCATGAGCCACTAAGCTGAGTCTCCATGGACAGTGAGTGGCAGCTGTCTTTGGCCCAAGAATCTGTCTCTTTAAGGGTGATTTAGTTGTTTTAAGGGTAGTGTGATTTTTCCTTTTTCCAAGCTCTGGGACCCTGAACTGTTGACTCTCGATTCCCTGGTGGTCTAGTGGCTAGGATTTGGCGCTTTCACCGCCGCGGCCCGGGTTCGATTCCCGGTCAGGGAATTAGATCACATTGATGCTCTCCAATAACAATCTCCTGCAACTGTTTCCTTGTGCTTTTAGATCTCCATCACATCATTCCACACTTTGACACACTTCAGTTTGGCTGATAAGTACAAATTCTATATGAACTGAAGATGAATAAATACACCTCTCTCAATGTTGAAAGATGTATAGAAGGGGGCCCGCTTTTGTTGCTCCCCATCACATTTTAAAGAACAACGTACAGTTGCCAATGTAGCAGCTGGTATAAAAAAGGAGGATCCCAACTTGCATACAGACCCGGCTGATGGATTGACAGTTTTGAGGGGTTTTGCTGTAATTCATTGACTAAACCTCCAAGTCATGGGAAATGATTTAGAAGGCCTACTTGGACAATGCATTGGCTAAGAATTCAGGAGCATTGGGAATGTCTGCATGCGTTATATCCCTGGAGAAACCCATTATCACTGGAACACTGGGAAGAAAGGGCCAAAAGGGAGGGATACGTAGCTGGCAGGATTCCAACCTGCGCGGGGAAACCCCAATGGATTTCGAGTCCATCGCCTTGACCACTCGGCCACAACTACTCAAAGACTCAAGCCGGGCTGCTTTCCAATGTGAACTAACGAGGTGTAACGACCAAACTTGTGGGAGCCTGACTACTGGGTTATATTGTTTTCATTCTCGTTCTTTCTCCTCTTGACTCTCCCTGATGGTCTAGTGGCTAGGATTCGGCGCTCTCACCGCCGCGGCCCAGGTCGATTCCCGGTCAGGGAATTTGCTGATTTTGATGCCCTCCAATAACAATCTCCTGCAACTGTTTCCTCGTTCTTTTAGATTTCCTTGACATCATTCCTCACTTTGACACGCTTCAGTTAGGCTGATGAGTACAAATTCTATATGTACTGAACATGAATAAATTCACCTCTCTCAATTTTGAAACATGTGTGGAAGGGGGGCCACTTTTGTTGCTCTGTAATTCACTGGCTAAACCTCCAAGTCATGGGAAATGATTTAGACGGCCTACTTGGACAATGCATTGCCTAGGAATCCCACAGAGGGGTCGTGGGCTATGCAAGCAGCTCTGCACCCATATATACCCCCGACACTTTGAAGCTACGTCTTCAAATGTCAGCTCCTTCCAGAGACATTACTGCATATACCGGCGTCCTCGTGGCTTGGAGTGTTTACATTTCTCCCACATCTGAATCCACAAAGCCATATTGTTATTGTTCATCCCCAAACTCTGCCATTTGACCCCATACTTTCAGACCATGCGCTACGTGAATGCCTGTGTGTAACACCTCCCCTTAGGAAGCAAATCCCACCTTCCACTTGAACAATGGGAAAAAAGGGTCAAAGTTAAGGCTTACGTAGTAACAGGATGTGAACCTGCGCTGGTGAACTCTTGGCCTCTAGAAAGCACGCGCCAAGTTTTTTACATGGCATCAGTCAAAAGAGACTGCGACATAAGGAGCAGGTCAACCGCTCGTTTGGATCACAACAGGAGCCAAAATTGTCATCAATCTATATTTACTTAGCTGTTGCACAGAAAACTCAAATAATACGAGATCAATAGTCACAGGCCTTGCTGCTAAAGTCCATCAGGAACATTATTTGTTTTTGCCGCTTAATTCAGCTTAGGTGCGTTGGAAATGTCTGCACGTGTTATCTCCCTGGAGAAACCCATTATCACTGGAACACTGGGAAGAAAGGGCCAAAAGGGAGGCGTACGTAGCTGACAGGATTCGAACCTGCGCGGGGAAACCCCAATGGATTTCAAGTCCATCGCCTTGACCACTCGGCCACAACTACTCAAAGATTGGAGGTGGGCTGCTTTCCTGGGATGACTGAACTTTGACAGCGTAAATCACACATCGGCCACAATGTCAGGGAGCGTCAAGGAAGCTCCACATTAGAAATCTTGACCTAAACAGAGGGTAGACTTATTTACAGAACATGGGTCGAAACAAAAGGAGCTGTCAACCATTTTTTTTTTCATTTACAGGAGGCGCAATAATTATTAGGAATTATTACTAAAGTTGCTGTTGCACTGAAAATGGAATTCAAATGAGATAACGGACTTGTTTTATAGAGAGGCCAATGAATTTGACAACAATATTTAACCTTTCAAAAGTGCAATCGTTGTATTATACATTTTGTGAATACCAAAGTTGGACCTGAGACCCCCTATACTGTAGCGGCTAGGAGTCTCGCTCAGGGAATGCTGACCGGCAGCAAGCCTCTGCTTCTTTCCAATGCGAAATAACGAGGTGTAACGACCAAATTTGTGGGAGCCTGACTACTGGGTTATATAGTTTTCATTCTCGCTCCTTCCCGTCTTGACTCTCCCTGATGGTCTAGTGGCTAGGATTCGGCGCTCTCACCGCTGCGGCCCGGGTTCGATTCCCGGTCAGGGAATTAGATCACATTGATGCTCTCCAATAACAATCTCCTGCAACTGTTTCCTTGTGCTTTTAGATCTCCATCACATCATTCCACACTTTGACACACTTCAGTTGGGCTGATAAGTACAAATTCTATATGAACTGAAGATGAATAAATACACCTCTCTCAATGTTGAAAGATGTATAGAAGGGGGCCCGCTTTTGTTGCTCCCCATCACATTTTAAAGAACAACGTACAGTTGCCAATGTAGCAGCTGGTATAAAAACGGAGGATCCCAACTTGCATACAGACCCGGCTGATGGATTGACAGTTTTGAGGGGTTTTGCTGTAATTCATTGACTAAACCTCCAAGTCATGGGAAATGATTTAGAAGGCCTACTTGGACAATGCATTGGCTAGGAATTCAGGAGCGTTGGGAATGTCTGCATGCGTTATCTCCCTGGAGAAACCCATTATCACTGGAACACTGGGAAGAAAGGGCCAAAAGGGAGGGATACGTAGCTGGCAGGATTCAAACCTGCGCGGGGAAACCCCAATGGATTTCGAGTCCATCGCCTTGACCACTCGGCCACAACTACTCAAAGACTCAAGCCGGGCTGCTTTCCAATGCGAAATAACGAGGTGTAACGACCAAACTTGTGGGAGCCTGACTACTGGGTTATATTGTTTTCATTCTCGTTCTTTCTCCTCTTGACTCTCCCTGATGGTCTAGTGGCTAGGATTCGGCGCTCTCACCGCCGCGGCCCAGGTCGATTCCCGGTCAGGGAATTTGCTGATTTTGATGCCCTCCAATAACAATCTCCTGCAACTGTTTCCTCGTTCTTTTAGATTTCCTTGACATCATTCCTCACTTTGACACGCTTCAGTTGGGCTGATGAGTACAAATTCTATATGTACTGAACATGAATAAATTCACCTCTCTCAATTTTGAAACATGTGTGGAAGGGGGGCCACTTTTGTTGCTCTGTAATTCACTGGCTAAACCTCCAAGTCATGGGAAATGATTTAGACGGCCTACTTGGACAATGCATTGCCTAGGAATCCCAAAGAGGGGTCGTGGGCTATGCAAGCAGCTCTGCACCCATATATACCCCCGACACTTTGAAGCTACGTCTTCAAATGTCAGCTCCTTCCAGAGACATTACTGCATTTACCGGCGTCCTCGTGGCTTGGAGTGTTTACATTTCTCCCACATCTGAATCCACAAAGCCATATTGTTATTGTTCATCCCCAAACTCTGCCATTTGACCCCATACTTTCAGACCATGCGCTACGTGAATGCCTGTGTGTAACACCTCCCCTTAGGAAGCAAATCCCACCTTCCACTTGAACAATGGGAAAAAAGGGTCAAAGTTAAGGCTTACGTAGTAACAGGATGTGAACCTGCGCTGCTAATCTCCAGTGCACGTCGAGTCTATGGGGTTGAGCACGGGGACGAAACTGAATCCAACGGGAACATAGGATGCTGTCCTGGAACAGTTGGACTTTGACATATGAAGCCTCTAAGCGGGGATGAAGTCAAGAACCGTCAGGGACAGTACACATGTGAACTCTTGGCCGAAAGAATGCGCCAAGTTTTTTACATGGCATCAGTCAAAAGAGACTGCGACATAAGGAGCAGGTCAACCGCTCGATTGGATCACAAGAGGAGCCAAAATTGTCATCAATCTATATTTACTTAGCTGTTGCACAGAAAACTCAAATAATACGAGATCAATAGTCACAGGCCTTGCTGCTAAAGTCCATCAGGAACATTATTTGTTTTTGCCGCTTAATTCAGCTCAGGTGCGTTGGAAATGTTTGCACGTGTTATCTCCCTGGAGAAACCCATTATCACTGGAACACTGGGAAGAAAGGGAGGCATACGTAGCTGACAGGATTCGAACCTGCGCAGGGAAACCCCAATGGATTTCGAGTCCATCGCCTTGACCACTCGGCCACAACTACTCAAAGACTCAAGCCGGGCTGCTTTCCAATGCGAAATAACGAGGTGTAACGACCAAACTTGTGGGAGCCTGACTACTGGGTTATATTGTTTTCATTCTTGTTCTTTCTTCTCTTGACTCTCCCTGATGGTCTAGTGGCTAGGATTCGGCGCTCTCACCGCCGCGGCCAGGATTCGATTCCCGGTCAGGGAAGTTGCTCATTTTGATGCTCTCCAATAACAATCTCCTGCAACTGTTTCCTCGTTCTTTTAGATTTACTTGACATCATTCCTCACTTTGACACGCTTCAGTTGGGCTGATGAGTACAAATTCTATATGTGCTGAACATGAATAAATACACCTCTCTCCATTTTGAAACATGTGTGGAAGGGGGGCCACTTTTGTTGCTCTGTAATTCACTGGCTAAACCTCCAAGTCATGGGAAATGATTTAGACGGCCTACTTGGACAATGCATTGCCTAGGAATCCCACAGAGGGGTCGTGGGCTATGCAAGCAGCTCTGCACCCATATATACCCCCGACACTTTGAAGGTACGTCTTCAAATGTCAGCTCCTTCCAGAGACATTACTGCATTTACCGGCGTCCTCGTGGCTTGGAGTGTTTACATTTCTCCCACATCTGAATCCACAAAGCCATATTGTTATTGTTCATCCCCAAACTCTGCCATTTGACCCCATACTTTCAGACCATGCGCTACGTGAATGCCTGTGTGTAACACCTCCCCTTAGGAAGCAACTCCCACCTTCCACTTGAACAATGGGAAAAAAGGGTCAAAGTTAAGGTTTACGTAGTAACAGAATGTGAACCTGCGCTGGTAAACTCTTGGCCTCTAGAAAGCACGCGCCAATTTTTTACATGGCATCAGTCAAAAGAGACTGCGACATAAGGAGCAGGTCAACTGCTCGTTTGGATCACAACAGGAGCCAAAATTGTCATCAATCTATATTTACTTAGCTGTTGCACAGAAAACTCAAATAATACGAGATCAATAGTCACAAGCCTTGCTGCTACAGTCCATCAGGAACATTATTTGTTTTTGCCGCTTAATTCAGCTCAGGTGCGTTGGAAATGTCTGCACGTGTTTTCTCCCTGGAGAAACCCATTATCACTGGAACACTGGGAAGAAAGGGCGGCGTACGTTGCTGACAGGATTCGAACCTGCGCTGGGAAACCCCAATGGATTTCAAGTCCATCGCCTTGACCACTCGGCCACAACTACTCAAAGCTTGGAGGTGGGCTGCTTTCCTGGGATGACTGAACTTTGACAGCGTAAATCACACATCGGCCACAATGTCAGGGAGCGTCAAGGAAGCTCCACATTAGAAATCTTGACCTAAACAGAGGGTAGACTTATTTACAGAACATGGGTCGAAACAAAAGGAGCTGTCAACCATTTTTGTTTCATTTACAGGAGGCGCAATAATTATTAGGAATTATTACTAAAGTTGCTGTTGCAGTGAAAATGGAATTCAAATGAGATAACGGACTTGTTTTATAGAGAGGCCAATGAATTTGACAACAATATTTAACCTTTCAAAAGTGCAATCGTTGTATTATACATTTTGTGAATGCCAAAGTTGGACCTGAGACCCCCTATGCTGTAGCGGCTAGGTGTCTCGCTCAGGGAATGCTGACCGGCAGCAAGCCTCTGCTGCTTTCAAATGCGAAATAACGTCGTGGGCTATGCAAGCAGCTCTGCACCCATATATACCCCCGACACTTTGAAGCTACGTTTTCAAATGTCAACTCCTTCCAGAGACATTACTGCATTTACCGGCGTCCTCGTGGCTTGGAGTGTTTACATTTCTCCCACATCTGAATCCACAAAGCCATATTGTTATTGTTCATCCCCAAACTCTGCCACATTCCACACTTTGACACACTTCAGTTGGGCTGATAAGTACAAATTCTATATGAACTGAAGATGAATAAATACACCTCTCTCAATGTTGAAAGATGTATAGAAGGGGGCCCGCTTTTGTTGCTCCCCATCACATTTTAAAGAACAACGTACAGTTGCCAATGTAGCAGCTGGTATAAAAACGGAGGATCCCAACTTGCATACAGACCCGGCTGATGGATTGACAGTTTTGAGGGGTTTTGCTGTAATTCATTGACTAAACCTCCAAGTCATGGGAAATGATTTAGAAGGCCTACTTGGACAATGCATTGGCTAGGAATTCAGGAGCGTTGGGAATGTCTGCATGCGTTATCTCCCTGGAGAAACCCATTATCACTGGAACACTGGGAAGAAAGGGCCAAAAGGGAGGGATACGTAGCTGGCAGGATTCCAACCTGTGCGGGGAAACCCCAATGGATTTCGAGTCCATCGCCTTGACCACTCGGCCACAACTACTCAAAGACTCAAGCCGGGCTGCTTTCCAATGCGAAATAACGAGGTGTAACGACCAAACTTGTGGGAGCCTGACTACTGGGTTATATTGTTTTCATTCTCGTTCTTTCTCCTCTTGACTCTCCCTGATGGTCTAGTGGCTAGGATTAGGCGCTCTCACCGCCGCGGCCCGGGTTCGATTCCCGGTCAGGGAATTTGCTCATTTTGATGCTCTCCAATAACAATCTCCTGCAACTGTTTCCTCGTTCTTTTAAATTTCCTTGACATCATTCCTCACTTTGACACGCTTCAGTTGGGCTGATGAGTACAAATTCTATATGTGCTGAACATGAATAAATACACCTCTCTCCATTTTGAAACATGTGTGGAAGGGGGGCCACTTTTGTTGCTCTGTAATTCACTGGCTAAACCTCCAAGTCATGGGAAATGATTTAGACGGCCTACTTGGACAATGCATTGCCTAGGAATCCCACAGAGGGGTCGTGGGCTATGCAAGCAGCTCTGCACCCATATATACCCCAGACACTTTGAAGCTACGTCTTCAAATGTCAGCTCCTTCCAGAGACATTACTGCATTTACCGGCGTCTTCGTGGCTTGGAGTGTTTACATTTCTCCCACATCTGAATCCACAAAGCCATATTGTTATTGTTCATCCCCAAACTCTGCCATTTGACCCCATACTTTCAGACCATGCGCTACGTGAATGCCTGTGTGTAACACCTCCCCTTAGGAAGCAAATCCCACCTTCCACTTGAACAATGGGAAAAAAGGGTCAAAGTTAAGGCTTACGTAATAACAGGATGTGAACCTGCGCTGGTAATCTCCAGTGCACGTCGAGTCTATGGGGTTGAGCACGGGGACCAAACTGCATCCAACGGGAACATAGGATGCTGTCCCGGAACAGTTGGACGTTTACATATGAAGCCTCTAAGCGGGGATGACGTCAAGCACCGTCAAAGACAGTCCACATGTGAACTCTTGGCCGAAAGAATGCGCCAAGTTTTTTACATGGCATCAGTCAAAAGAGACTGCGACATAAGGAGCAGGTCAACCGCTCGTTTGGATCACAACAGGAGCCAAAATTGTCATCAATCTATATTTACTTAGCTGTTGCACAGAAAACTCAAATAATACGAGATCAATAGTCACAGGCCTTGCTGCTAAAGTCCATCTGGAACATTATTTGTTTTTGCCGCTTAATTCAGCTCAGGTGCGTTGGAAATGTCTGCACGTGTTATCTCCCTGGAGAAACCCATTATCACTGGAACACTGGGAAGAAAGGGCCAAAAGGGAGGCGTACGTAGCTGACAGGATTCGAACCTGCGCGGGGAAACCCCAATGGATTTCAAGTCCATCGCCTTGACCACTCGGCCACAACTACTCAAAGATTGGAGGTGGGCTGCTTTCCTGGGATGACTGAACTTTGACAGCGTAAATCACACATCGGCAACAATGTCAGGGAGCGTCAAGGAAGCTCCACATTAGAAATCTTGACCTAAACAGAGGGTAGACTTATTTACAGAACATGGGTCGAAACAAAAGGAGCTGTCAACCATTTTTTTTTTCATTTACAGGAGGCGCAATAATTATTAGGAATTATTACTAAAGTTGCTGTTGCACTGAAAATGGAATTCAAATGAGATAACGGACTTGTTTTATAGAGAGGCCAATGAATTTGACAACAATATTTAACCTTTCAAAAGTGCAATCGTTGTATTATACATTTTGTGAATACCAAAGTTGGACCTGAGACCCCCTATACTGTAGCGGCTAGGAGTCTCGCTCAGGGAATGCTGACCGGCAGCAAGCCTCTGCTACTTTCAAATGCGAAATAACGAGGTGTAACGACCAAATTTGTGGGAGCCTGACTACTGGGTTATATAGTTTTCATTCTCGCTCCTTCCCGTCTTGACTCTCCCTGATGGTCTAGTGGCTAGGATTCGGCGCTCTCACCGCCGCGGCCTGGGTTCCATTCCCGGTCAGGGAATTAGATCACATTGATGCTCTCCAATAACAATCTCCTGCAACTGTTTCCTTGTGCTTTTAGATCTCCATCACATCATTCCACACTTTGACACATTTCAGTTGGGCTGATAAGTACAAATTTTATATGAACTGAAGATGAATAAATACACCTCTCTCAATGTTGAAAGATGTATAGAAGGGGGCCCGCTTTTGTTGATCCCCATCACATTTTAAAGAACAACGTACAGTTGCCAATGTAGCAGCTGGTATAAAAACGGAGGATCCCAACTTGCATACAGACCCGGCTGATGGATTGACAGTTTTGAGGGGTTTTGCTGTAATTCATTGACTAAACCTCCAAGTCATGGGTAATGATTTAGAAGGCCTACTTGGACAATGCATTGGCTAGGAATTCAGGAGCGTTGGGAATGTCTGCATGCGTTATCTCCCTGAAGAAACCCATTATCACTGGAACACTGGGAAGAAAGGGCCAAAAGGGAGGGATACGTAGCTGGCAGGATTCGAACCTACGCGGGGAAACCCCAATGGATTTCGAGTCCATCGCCTTGACAACTCGGCCACAACTACTCAAAGACTCAAGCCGGGCTGCTTTCCAATGCGAAATAACGAGGTGTAACGACCAAACTTTTGGGAGCCTGACTACTGGGTTATATTATTTTCATTCTCGTTCTTTCTCCTCTTGACTCTCCCTGATGGTCTAGTGGCTAGGATTCGGCGCTCTCACCGCAATTTGCTCATTTTGATGCTCTCCAATAACAATCTCCTGCAACTGTTTCCTCGTTCTTTTAGATTTCCTTGACATCATTCCTCACTTTGACACGCTTCAGTTGGGCTGATGAGTACAAATTCTATATGTACTGAACATGAATAAATACACCTCTCTCCATTTTGAAACATGTGTGCAAGGGGGGCCACTTTTGTTGCTCTGTAATTCACTGGCTAAACCTCCAAGTCATGGGAAATGATTTAGACGGCCTACTTGGACAATGCATTGGCTAGGAATCCCACAGAGGGGTCGTGGGCTATGCAAGCAGCTCTGCACCCATATATACCCCCGACACTTTGAAGCTACGTCTTCAAATGTCAACTCCTTCCAGAGACATTACTGCATTTACTGGCGTCCTCGTGGCTTGGAGTGTTTACATTTCTCCCACATCTGCATCCACAAAGCCATATTGTTATTGTTCATCCCCAAACTCTGCCATTTGACCCCATACTTTCAGACCATGCGCTACGTGAATGCCTGTGTGTAACACCTCCCCTTAGGAAGAAAATCCCACCTTCCACTTGAACAATGGGAAAAAAGGGTCAAAGTTAAGGCTTACGTAGTAACAGGATGTGAACCTGCGCTGGTAATCTCCAGTGCACGTCGAGTCTATGGGGTTGAGCACGGGGACGAAACTGCATCCAACGGGAACATAGGATGCTGTCCCGGAACAGTTGGACTTTGACATATGAAGCCTCTAAGCGGGGATGACGTCAAGCACCCTCAAAGACAGTCCACATGTGAACTCTTGGCCGAAAGAACGCGCCAAGTTTTTTACATGGCATCAGTCAAAAGAGACTGCGACATAAGGAGCAGGTCAACCGCTCGTTTGGATCACAACAGGAGCCAAAATTGTCATCAATCTATATTTACTTAGCTGTTGCACAGAAAACTCAAATAATACGAGATCAATAGTCACAGGCCTTGCTGCTAAAGTCCATCAGGAACATTATTTGTTTTTGCCGCTTAATTCAGCTCAGGTGCGTTGGAAATGTCTGCACGTGTTATCTCCCTGGAGAAACCCATTATCACTGGAACACTGGGAAGAAAGGGCCAAAAGGGAGGCGTACGTAGCTGACAGGATTCGAACCTGCGCGGGAAAACCCCAATGGATTTCAAGTCCATCGCCTTGACCACTCGGCCACAACTGCTCAAAGATTTGAGGTGGGCTGCTTTCCTGGGATGACTGAACTTTGACAGCGTAAATCACACATCGGCCACAATGTCAGGGAGCGTCAAGGAAGCTCCACATTAGAAATCTTGACCTAAACAGAGGGTAGACTTATTTACAGAACATGGGTCGAAACAAAAGGAGCTGTCAACCATTTTTTTTTCATTTACAGGAGGCGCAATAATTATTAGGAATTATTACTAAAGTTGCTGTTGCACTGAAAATGGAATTCAAATGAGATAACGGACTTGTTTTATAGAGAGGCCAATGAATTTGACAACAATATTTAACCTTTCAAAAGTGCAATCGTTGTATTATACATTTTGTGAATACCAAAGTTGGACTTGAGACCCCCTATACTGTAGCGGCTAGGAGTCTCGCTCAGGGAATGCTGACCGGCAGCAAGCCTCTGCTGCTTTCCAATGCAAAATAACGAGGTGTAAGGACCAAATTTGTGGGAGCCTGACTACTGGGTTATATAGTTTTCATTCTCGCTCCTTCCCTTCTTGACTCTCCCTGATGGTCTAGTGGCTAGGATTCGGCGCTCTCACCGCCGCGGCCCGGGTTCGATTCCCGGTCAGGGAATTAGATCACATTGAAGCTCTCCAATAACAATCTCCTGCAACTGTTTCCTTGTGCTTTTAGATCTCCATCACATCATTCCACACTTTGACACATTTCAGTTGGGCTGATAAGTACAAATTCTATATGAACTGAAGATGAATAAATACACCTCTCTCAATGTTGAAAGATGTATAGAAGGGGGCCCGATTTTGTTGCTCCCCATCACATTTTAAAGAACAACGTACAGTTGCCAATGTAGCAGCTGGTATAAAAACGGAGGATCCCAACTTGCATACAGACCCGGCTGATGGATTGACAGTTTTGATGGGTTTTGCTGTAATTCATTGACTAAACCTCCAAGTCATGGGAAATGATTTAGAAGGCCTACTTGGACAATGCATTGGCTAGGAATTCAGGAGCGTTGGGAATGTCTGCATGCGTTATCTCCCTGGAGAAACCCATTATCACTGGAACACTGGGAAGAAAGGGCCAAAAGGGAGGGATACGTAGCTGGCAGGATTCGAACCTGCGCGGAGAAACCCCAATGGATTTCGAGTCCATCGCCTCGACCACTCGGCCACAACTACTCAAAGACTCAAGCCGGCTGCTTTCCAATGCGAAATAACGAGGTGTAACGACCAAACTTGTGGGAGCCTGACTACTGGGTTATATTGTTTTCATTCTCGTTCTTTCTCCTCTTGACTCTCCCTGATGGTCTAGTGGCTAGGATTCGGCGCTCTCACCGCAATTTGCTCATTTTGATGCTCTCCAATAACAATCTCCTGCAACTGTTTCCTCGTTCTTTTAGATTTCCTTGACATCATTCCTCACTTTGACACGCTTCAGTTGGGCTGATGAGTACAAATTCTATATGTACTGAACATGAATAAATACACCTCTCTCCATTTTGAAACATGTGTGCAAGGGGGGCCACTTTTGTTGCTCTGTAATTCACTGGCTAAACCTCCAAGTCATGGGAAATGATTTAGACGGCCTACTTGGACAATGCATTGGCTAGGAATCCCACAGAGGGGTCGTGGGCTATGCAAGCAGCTCTGCACCCATATATACCCCCGACACTTTGAAGCTACGTCTTCAAATGTCAACTCCTTCCAGAGACATTACTGCATTTACTGGCGTCCTCGTGGCTTGGAGTGTTTACATTTCTCCCACATCTGCATCCACAAAGCCATATTGTTATTGTTCATCCCCAAACTCTGCCATTTGACCCCATACTTTCAGACCATGCGCTACGTGAATGCCTGTGTGTAACACCTCCCCTTAGGAAGAAAATCCCACCTTCCACTTGAACAATGGGAAAAAAGGGTCAAAGTTAAGGCTTACGTAGTAACAGGATGTGAACCTGCGCTGGTAATCTCCAGTGCACGTCGAGTCTATGGGGTTGAGCACGGGGACGAAACTGCATCCAACGGGAACATAGGATGCTGTCCCGGAACAGTTGGACGTTTACATATGAAGCCTCTAAGCGGGGATGACGTCAAGCACCCTCAAAGACAGTCCACATGTGAACTCTTGGCCGAAAGAACGCGCCAAGTTTTTTACATGGCATCAGTCAAAAGAGACTGCGACATAAGGAGCAGGTCAACCGCTCGTTTGGATCACAACAGGAGCCAAAATTGTCATCAATCTATATTTACTTAGCTGTTGCACAGAAAACTCAAATAATACGAGATCAATAGTCACAGGCCTTGCTGCTAAAGTCCATCAGGAACATTATTTGTTTTTGCCGCTTAATTCAGCTCAGGTGCGTTGGAAATGTCTGCACGTGTTATCTCCCTGGAGAAACCCATTATCACTGGAACACTGGGAAGAAAGGGCCAAAAGGGAGGCGTACGTAGCTGACAGGATTCGAACCTGCGCGGGGAAACCCCAATGGATTTCAAGTCCATCGCCTTGACCACTCGGCCACAACTGCTCAAAGATTTGAGGTGGGCTGCTTTCCTGGGATGACTGAACTTTGACAGCGTAAATCACACATCGGCCACAATGTCAGGGAGCGTCAAGGAAGCTCCACATTAGAAATCTTGACCTAAACAGAGGGTAGACTTATTTACAGAACATGGGTCGAAACAAAAGGAGCTGTCAACCATTTTTTTTTCATTTACAGGAGGCGCAATAATTATTAGGAATTATTACTAAAGTTGCTGTTGCACTGAAAATGGAATTCAAATGAGATAACGGACTTGTTTTATAGAGAGGCCAATGAATTTGACAACAATATTTAACCTTTCAAAAGTGCAATCGTTGTATTATACATTTTGTGAATACCAAAGTTGGACCTGAGACCCCCTATACTGTAGCGGCTAGGAGTCTCGCTCAGGGAATGCTGACCGGCAGCAAGCCTCTGCTGCTTTCCAATGCGAAATAACGAGGTGTAAGGACCAAATTTGTGGGAGCCTGACTACTGGGTTATATAGTTTTCATTCTCGCTCCTTCCCTTCTTGACTCTCCCTGATGGTCTAGTGGCTAGGATTCGGCGCTCTCACCGCCGCGGCCCGGGTTCGATTCCCGGTCAGGGAATTAGATCACATTGAAGCTCTCCAATAACAATCTCCTGCAACTGTTTCCTTGTGCTTTTAGATCTCCATCACATCATTCCACACTTTGACACATTTCAGTTGGGCTGATAAGTACAAATTCTATATGAACTGAAGATGAATAAATACACCTCTCTCAATGTTGAAAGATGTATAGAAGGGGGCCCGATTTTGTTGCTCCCCATCACATTTTAAAGAACAACGTACAGTTGCCAATGTAGCAGCTGGTATAAAAACGGAGGATCCCAACTTGCATACAGACCCGGCTGATGGATTGACAGTTTTGATGGGTTTTGCTGTAATTCATTGACTAAACCTCCAAGTCATGGGAAATGATTTAGAAGGCCTACTTGGACAATGCATTGGCTAGGAATTCAGGAGCGTTGGGAATGTCTGCATGCGTTATCTCCCTGGAGAAACCCATTATCACTGGAACACTGGGAAGAAAGGGCCAAAAGGGAGGGATACGTAGCTGGCAGGATTCGAACCTGCGCGGAGAAACCCCAATGGATTTCGAGTCCATCGCCTCGACCACTCGGCCACAACTACTCAAAGACTCAAGCCGGCTGCTTTCCAATGCGAAATAACGAGGTGTAACGACCAAACTTGTGGGAGCCTGACTACTGGGTTATATTGTTTTCATTCTCGTTCTTTCTCCTCTTGACTCTCCCTGATGGTCTAGTGGCTAGGATTCGGCGCTCTCACCGCCGCGGCCCGGGTTCGATTCCCGGTCAGGGAATTTGCTCATTTTGATGCTCTCCAATAACAATCTCCTGCAACTGTTTCCTCGTTCTTTTAAATTTCCTTGACATCATTCCTCACTTTGACACGCTTCAGTTGGGCTGATGAGTACAAATTCTATATGTGCTGAACATGAATAAATACACCTCTCTCCATTTTGAAACATGTGTGGAAGGGGGGCCACTTTTGTTGCTCTGTAATTCACTGGCTAAACCTCCAAGTCATGGGAAATGATTTAGACGGCCTACTTGGACAATGCATTGCCTAGGAATCCCACAGAGGGGTCGTGGGCTATGCAAGCAGCTCTGCACCCATATATACCCCAGACACTTTGAAGCTACGTCTTCAAATGTCAGCTCCTTCCAGAGACATTACTGCATTTACCGGCGTCTTCGTGGCTTGGAGTGTTTACATTTCTCCCACATCTGAATCCACAAAGCCATATTGTTATTGTTCATCCCCAAACTCTGCCATTTGACCCCATACTTTCAGACCATGCGCTACGTGAATGCCTGTGTGTAACACCTCCCCTTAGGAAGCAAATCCCACCTTCCACTTGAACAATGGGAAAAAAGGGTCAAAGTTAAGGCTTACGTAGTAACAGGATGTGAACCTGCGCTGGTATTCTCCAGTGCACGTCGAGTCTATGGGGTTGAGCACGGGGACCAAACTGCATCCAACGGGAACATAGGATGCTGTCCCGGAACAGTTGGACGTTTACATATGAAGCCTCTAAGCGGGGATGACGTCAAGCACCGTCAAAGACAGTCCACATGTGAACTCTTGGCCGAAAGAATGCGCCAAGTTTTTTACATGGCATCAGTCAAAAGAGACTGCGACATAAGGAGCAGGTCAACCGCTCGTTTGGATCACAACAGGAGCCAAAATTGTCATCAATCTATATTTACTTAGCTGTTGCACAGAAAACTCAAATAATACGAGATCAATAGTCACAGGCCTTGCTGCTAAAGTCCATCTGGAACATTATTTGTTTTTGCCGCTTAATTCAGCTCAGGTGCGTTGGAAATGTCTGCACGTGTTATCTCCCTGGAGAAACCCATTATCACTGGAACACTGGGAAGAAAGGGCCAAAAGGGAGGCGTACGTAGCTGACAGGATTCAAACCTGCGCGGGGAAACCCCAATGGATTTCAAGTCCATCGCCTTGATCACTCGGCCACAACTACTCAAAGATTGGAGGTGGGCTGCTTTCCTGGGATGACTGAACTTTGACAGCGTAAATCACACATCGGCAACAATGTCAGGGAGCGTCAAGGAAGCTCCACATTAGAAATCTTGACCTAAACAGAGGGTAGACTTATTTACAGAACATGGGTCGAAACAAAAGGAGCTGTCAACCATTTTTTTTTTCATTTACAGGAGGCGCAATAATTATTAGGAATTATTACTAAAGTTGCTGTTGCACTGAAAATGGAATTCAAATGAGATAACGGACTTGTTTTATAGAGAGGCCAATGAATTTGACAACAATATTTAACCTTTCAAAAGTGCAATCGTTGTATTATACATTTTGTGAATACCAAAGTTGAACCTGAGACCCCCTATACTGTAGCGGCTAAAAGTCTCGCTCAGGGAATGCTGACCGGCAGCAAGCCTCTGCTGCTTTCAAATGCGAAATAACGAGGTGTAACGACCAAATTTGTGGGAGCCTGACTACTGGGTTATATAGTTTTCATTCTCGCTCCTTCCCGTCTTGACTCTACCTGATGGTCTAGTGGCTAGGATTCGGCACTCTCACCGCCGCGGCCCGGGTTCGATTCCCGGTCAGGGAATTAGATCACATTGATGCTCTTCAATAACAATCTCCTGCAACTATTTCCTTGTTCTTTTAGATCTCCATCACATCATTCCACACTTTGACACACTTCAGTTGGGCTGATAAGTACAAATTTTATATGAACTGAAGATGAATAAATACACCTCTCTCAATGTTGAAAGATGTATAGAAGGGGGCCCGCTTTTGTTGCTCCCCATCACATTTTAAAGAACAACGTACAGTTGCCAATGTAGCAGCTGGTATAAAAACGGAGGATCCCAACTTGCATACAGACCCGGCTGATGGATTGACAGTTTTGAGGGGTTTTGCTGTAATTCATTGACTAAACCTCCAAGTCATGGGTAATGATTTAGAAGGCCTACTTGGACAATGCATTGGCTAGGAATTCAGGAGCGTTGGGAATGTCTGCATGCGTTATCTCCCTGAAGAAACCCATTATCACTGGAACACTGGGAAGAAAGGGCCAAAAGGGAGGGATACGTAGCTGGCAGGATTCGAACCTACGCGGGGAAACCCCAATGGATTTCGAGTCCATCGCCTTGACAACTCGGCCACAACTACTCAAAGACTCAAGCCGGGCTGCTTTCCAATGCGAAATAACGAGGTGTAACGACCAAACTTTTGGGAGCCTGACTACTGGGTTATATTATTTTCATTCTCGTTCTTTCTCCTCTTGACTCTCCCTGATGGTCTAGTGGCTAGGATTCGGCGCTCTCACCGCCGCGGCCCGGTTTCGATTCCCGGACAGGGAATTTGCTCATTTTGATGCTCTCCAATAACAATCTCCTGCAACTGTTTCCTCGTTCTTTTAGATTTCCTTGACATCATTCCTCACTTTGACACGCTTCAGTTGGGCTGATGAGTACAAATTCTATATGTGCTGAACATGAATAAATACACCTCTCTCCATTTTGAAACATGTGTGGAAGGGGGGCCACTTTTGTTGCTCTGTAATTCACTGGCTAAACCTCCAAGTCATGGGAAATGATTTAGACGGCCTACTTGGACAATGCATTGCCTAGGAATCCCACAGAGGGGTCGTGGGCTATGCAAGCAGCTCTGCACCCATATATACCCCCGACACTTTGAAGCAACGTCTTCAAATGTCAGCTCCTTCCAGAGACATTACTGCATTTACCGACGTCCTCGTGGCTTGGAGTGTTTACATTTCTCCCACATCTGAATCCACAAAGCCATATTGTTATTGTTCATCCCCAAACTCTGCCATTTGACCCCATACTTTCAGACCATGCGCTACGTGAATGCCTGTGTGTAACACCTCCCCTTAGGAAGCAAATCCCACCTTCCACTTGAACAATGGGAAAAAAGGGTCAAAGTTAAGGCTTACGTAGTAACAGGATGTGAACCTGCGCTGGTAATCTCCAGTGCACGTCGAGTCTATGGGGTTGAGCACGGGGACGAAACTGCATCCAACGGGAACATAGGAAGCTGTCCTGGAACAGTTGGACTTTGACATATGAAGCCTCTAAGCGGGGATGACGTCAAGCACCGTCAAAGACAGTCCACATGTGAACTCTTGGCCGAAAGAATGTGAAAAGTTTTTTACATGGCATCAGTCAAAAGAGATTGCGACATAAGGAGCAGGTCAACCGCTCGTTTGGATCACAACAGGAGCCAAAATTGTCATCAATCTATATTTACTTAGCTGTTGCATAGAAAACTCAAATAATACGAGATCAATAGTCACAGGCCAGGCCTAAAGTCCATCAGGAACATTATTTGTTTTTGCCGCTTAATTCAGCTCAGGTGCGTTGGAAATGTCTGCACGTGTTATCTCCCTGGAGAAACCCATTATCCCTGGAACACTGGGAAGAAAGGGAGGCATACGTAGCTGACAGGATTCGAACCTGCGCGGGGAAACCCCAATAGATTTCAAGTCCATCGCCTTGACCACTCGGCCACAACTACTCAAAGATTGGAGGTGGGCTGCTTTCCTGGGATGACTGAACTTTGACAGCGTAAATCACACATCGGCCACAATGTCAGGGAGCGTCAAGGAAGCTCCACATTAGAAATCTTGGCGTAAACAGAGGGTAGACTTATTTACAGAACATGGGTCGAAACAAAAGGAGCTGTCAACCATTTTTTTTTCATTTACAGGAGGCGCAATAATTATTAGGAATTATTACTAAAGTTGCTGTTGCACTGAAAATGGAATTCAAATGAGATAACGGACTTGTTTTATAGAGAGGCCAATGAATTTGACAACAATATTTAACCTTTCAAAAGTGCAATCGTTGTATTATACATTTTGTGAATACCAAAGTTGGACCTGAGACCCCCTATACTGTAGCGGCTAGGAGTCTCGCTCAGGGAATGCTGACCGGCAGCAAGCCTCTGCTGCTTTCCAATGCGAAATAACGAGGTGTAAGGACCAAATTTGTGGGAGGCTGCCTACTGGGTTATATAGTTTTCATTCTCGCTCCTTCCCGTCTTGACTCTCCCTGTTGGTCTAGTGGCTAGGATTCGGAGCTCTCACCGCCGTGGCCCAGGTTCGATTCCCGGTCAGGGAATTAGATCGCATTGATGCTCTCCAATAACAATCTCCTGCAACTGTTTCCTTGTGCTTTATTGAGGCTCTTTGTGGCAGCAGCACCTGTTTGCTGTTTTTGGTTCCCAAACCTGGTTGCAGACAGAGGTGTGGTTTCTCTCTAGAGCGAGCAGTGACGACCCGCGCATGAGCCTGTTTTGGCGGGCTTTTTCAGTTTGCTTGTGTTTTTTGTCGTAATTTAACTAAATAGTATAGAGATTTCGATTTCGTTTATGTTACTAATCCCCCCGGTGGATTTGCTCCGTTCGGGGGCGCTTTCATTTTGCCTTTTTCTTTTTTATTTTATTTTGGTTTTGTTTTTTTGCCGAGTGTTACTCGATTCGCCAAGCTACGTAAAATGGAGAATGGCGGAGAAAGACGAGGTAAATTGACGGAGGACGCTGTGAAAATTGTGGCTCCTACCATGAGATGTCGGGGAGAAACGGCAATGCCAGCCGAAATAGAGAACGGAGCGGGAGGAAGCAAACGCCAGGCCGTGGAGCAGGGAGAGAAGAGAAATGGCGGGCAAGTTCCGGGCTTGTCAATGCAGAGGATTACTTCAGCAAAGAGGACGGGGAAAGGAGTGGATTTGGTCGGAGAGCAGCGGCAGAATAGGTTGGAGATTGATGGCATTTGTGTGGATGGAAAACATCAGGAGGAACGGGCGAGGATGCAGACGGAGATGAGCGGAAGACGGGAGACAATGAGAGAAAAAAAGGTACCAAAAAGATTTGACTGTATTGGCAGAGGTGGTTGGTGAAGAGAAGGTGAAAACGATGGAACTGTTACGAGCAATACGTGATGTGTGTGGAGGCATAGTTGCGCTGCGTGAGACCGGATCGAATAAATATGAGGTGACGGTAAAAAGTGAAGCTGGAAAGAAAAGGCTACTGGATGGATTTAAAGTTGGTAAAGCGGTGGTAATGGTAAAGACATTAGCAATTGATGAACTGGTGGTGTCTCTTTTGAATTTGCCGGCGTATATAACGGACGAGGAAATTATGGAAAAACTGGACGTGTGGGGAGTGAGAGCGATCTCGCCTATTAAAAGGAGGATGTGGCCCGGGACTGATGTGGCGGACGGTACAAGATATATGAAGGTAAAGTTTAATGAAACTGTGCAGTCACTGCCCTACTCAGCGAAATTCATCACAGCTAATGGTCCGGAGTATTTTAGAGTAATTCACCATAATCAAGTGAAAGTTTGTCGGATGTGCTTACAGCCGGGACACATCGTGAGGGACTGTCCGGATTTCACCTGTTTTAAATGTAATAAACAGGGACATTATGCACGTGAGTGTGATGCCAGGATGCACAGATGTATGGAATGTCATAGCTCCACAGAGGAATGTCAATGTAAAAATATAGATGAAGGGAATGGGGAGGGTAGCAGGGAATCCATCTCCGAGGATGACAGGAGTGAGGTTAGACCTGTAGAGGAGCCAGAGCTGAATATGGGCAGCGAGAGTGAACAGGAGGATGAGGTGGTGTTGGAGACGCAGGGCAGTGACCTGCCTGTGCGGGAGGAACATGGGAGTGAAAGAGAGGATGTGTTGGGATCTAGTATGGATCAAGTGCTGGCAGAGTGGAGCGGGGATAGGGCGGGTCACCCTGAAGGGGGTTGGCTGAGCCCATCTTGGCTCGCTTCACAGAAGGTCCCCTCTCATAATGGAATACCACCCGCCCCTAGAGAGGAAGACTCGGATGCTGCCCTGCTGGCTCCCCAGGCTGACAGTATAGAGTCAGATTCGGAGATGGATGTTCAGCAGATAAAGCAGGTTAGAAAACGTCCACAGCAAGAGAAATCAGGGAGGAGTGAGGGAGGGAATAGAGGCAAAGGGAAAAAACAGCTTAGGAAATGACCTTTTTAATCGGTGTTTACTTGATAATGCTGCTTCAATCGCAAAATTTAAACGGGTTAACAAATATTGGGAAAATAGAGCAACTCTGTGGAGAAATGGCATGCGACATCTTGTGTGTCCAGGAATGTAGGTGGTCCATGGACAAAATAGACACTATAAAATCTTTTTGGAGAGGGGAGCTCTTTTACTCCCTCTCCTCTGACAAAACTGCTGGAGTGGCAATTTTTGTAAAGCCGGGTGTGTGTGAGAGTATTGTGGAGATTTTTAAGGATGGACAGGGTAGACTAATTGTTATTGATATAATACATTATAATAAAAAATATAGAATTCTGAATTTGTACGGTCCGAACAGTGAACCTGAAAGGAGAGGTTTCTTTGTTTTAACACTTCCCTCCTTGAAGATCAAGTTTTTAAAGATAAAATGAAGTCTTTTCTCTCTGCTCTATGTGATGAGAGTGATTATGTCGTGGATATCATTGAGTGGTGGGAGCGCACCAAATTTAAAATTAAAAAGCGTTGTATCGCTCTGAGCAGAGAGAAGAGGCTGAGGGAAAAGACAGAGGAGGCTGAGCTGAGACATCATCTAAAAGAGGAGCTTGAGCTTATTGAGGCTGAGTGTGACCGTCCCTTGGATGTCTATCTTGGATTGAGGGAGCAGCTGAGACGGTTAGATGAGAGAAAATGCAGAGGCGCAATGATCCGCAGTAAAGCACAACACATGTTGAAAGGGGAACGCTGTACTGCTTTTTTTCTAGGTTTGGAAAAAAGGAAACAGGCAAAAACATACATACCAGAAATAAAAGACCTTGATGGAAACACACATACTGATATAGTGGATATTTTACAAGCAATACAAGACTACTACGCTAATTTGTTTAGCAAACAACATATTAAAAAAACACAAATGGACACAGTATTCGGAAAAATTGGCTGCTCCCTCAGTCACGAGGATGCGGCTCTGTGTGATGGTGACATTCAGATTGAAGAAGTGAGAGCAGCGATTGGAAACCTTAATACATCTAAAAGCCCGGGTGTGGATGGTCTCTCAGCTGAGTTTTACCAACATTTCAGCAACATACTGGCCCCCGTCCTCTGCAGGCTATACTCTGCCATGCAGGAGGAGAACAGGTGCGCGGAGTCTTTTTTAAGGGGTGTGATCACTCTAGTTTATAAAAACAAAGGCGCCAGAGATGACCTGGCAAATTATAGGCCAATTAGTCTGCTCAATACTGACTATAAGATCCTCGCTAAGGTGCTAGGGTTCAGGCTTAAGGGAGTGATTGGCTCGATAGTTGGGCCTACCCAGACTTACAGCATTCCGGGGAGGGATATCGCTGACTGCATTTTGTCAACAAAATTCTCATTGGAGAATTTAATGGCTACAGGAGGTATATACCTTAATGTAGATCTAGAGAAGGCATTTGACAGAGTGAGTCACGATTTTCTCTTCGAGTGTCTGGGGGTTTTTGGGTTCGGCCCAACTTTTCGAGGGTGGATGAAGTTACTGTACAGCCGAGCTACTAGTGTCGTGAAGTGCAATGGCTTCGTGACAGATCCCGTCCCCTTAGAAAGATCAGTGAGACAGGGGTGCCCCCTATCAGCTATGCTCTATGCAATAGTGGCAGAACCTCTAGCACAGTCAATTATATCTGACTCTCAAATAATTGGGATCACATCGCCCAGAGGAACTGATTTCAAAATAGCACAATATGCGGATGATATTAACATCATGGTCAGGGATGGGGATAGTTTGCGAAGGGTTTTGCAACATCTAGATGCATATGAGCAAGCTGCGGGAGCACGGGTAAACAAGGACAAATCGAGTTTGATCCTGGGGCCTGGTACTGTTCTTGGGGAGGAAGGCCAGCATTTTAAAAGGGGCGGGCCTGAGGTTAAAGTACTTGGTGTATATTTGGGCTCACAACCAGAAGACAGCAGTCGTAGATCCTGGGAAGAGCAGGTTGCGGGGTGTAGATCAAGGCTCGCACTGTGGAGAATGAGGGGATTAGGTTTAAAAGGGAAAATCACTGTAATAAATGCAGTAATTGTGCCGAGACTTGTCTACACCATGCAGGTTTGTCACCTGCCGAGTGATGTACTGGTACGCCTGAGCAGCGCTATTGAGGATTTTCTATGGAAGGGGAGAGCAATGAAAATTGCACATAAGACACTGGTCGGGCCGTACAAAAAGGGGGGACTCAAACTGTGTAATTTAAAAGCAAAATTGAAGTCATTAAGAATAAAACTGTTTAAGAAAATGCTGAGCCAGAAAACTAAAAACATATGGGAGGATTATTTGTATGATGATGTACTGAAAAGAGGTATGTGCGGCTTTTACAATCTATGTAGCGTCACACTCGGCCGGCCTATTGTGGGAACATGTCCACTCTTCCAGGAGGCGGCTGAGGCATGGGTGGAAATCCTGCCCCAGTTGGAGTGTGTAATTACATCAAAACAAAGTGTGTTAAACCAGCCCATCTTTGGGAACCCCTGCCTCAGCGGCCGAGAGGGATGTAAGGCCGGTCGGGGCATCTTGACTGAGGCGCTACATCAGATTAAAGATGTTTTAGACCAGACAGGGGCTCCTAGCCCTCTTGTTGGAATTTAGTAAAATTAGGATGAAAGGGTTTAATATAAAAAAGGCTAGAGTTGTGCGATTTTGTGATGATTTATTAGAGCGAATGCCGCAAGAGTGGAAAGAGTGGTTGTCGGAAGTGAATGAGGATCGGGTGGAGGACGACGAGCTGGATTTTGCTCTGACCTGTGACGTCAAAAACAGAAAACTGCAAGATTTACAATCAAAATTTTGGTATAGGGTTTTAATTAACAAAATATTCCAAGAACCTACAGCAAACACTGCATGGTCTCATCTCTTTCTTACCCGTCCCGTCTCTGAAATTTGGTCAAATCTACACAGTAAGTGGCTTCCCCCTGCAATAGCAAACTCAAACTTCCTGCTGCGTCACAGAAGGGTGCTGGGTTCTGTCGTCCTTCACCAGATAAGTAAAAGCACGTATGCGAGAACCTGTCCGGTCTGTAGGATGGAAGATGAAGATTTTAACCACTTTATGCTATACTGTACAGTCACACGGGATTTCAGGGACTGGGTTAAAACGTTGTTAATCAATAAGTGTAAACTGCCTAAGTTAGAAAGGGAAGCATGGGACTGGGTGTGGTGCTTTGGGAAACAAAAAGGTGATAAAAGATGTAATGTTGGTTTAATCAATTTTTTTATTGAGTGTAGCACGTCATGTGTTGTATGTTGGTAGAAATTATGCTTTGTATGGGGGGAAAAGGACAAACAGGGTGGTTTTTTTTCAAAATATGGTGACACATTACATGAGAATTCTGTTTTCAGTGGATGAGGATGAGTTTATAGCTAGGTGGGGGGCAAGGAATGATTTATGTGAGCTGGATGGGGAGGGTAGATTGCACTTCGATTTTGGGTGAATTTATTTAACCTTGTAGTATATGGGTGTATATATTTAAGAATGTATGTGTGTATGTAGGTGTATGTATATATGTATATATATGTGTTTATGTATATATATGTATGTATACATGTATATATGTGCATACAAATATGTGGAAAAAAAGGGGAAGAGGCTTGCTTTGCTTTAATTTGTTTGATTTACTGTAAAAAAGACGAATGATTTACTCTTTTTCTTTATGTTTCTCTGTATATAGTTAATTTTTATTTTGTAAAGTGTATTTTTGATAATAAAAAGATAAAAAAATAAAATAAAAAAAAAAAAAAACGCCGCGGCCCGGGTTCGATTCCAGGTCAGGGAATTAGATCACATTGATGCTCTCCAATAACAATCTCCTGCAACTGTTTCCTTGTGCTTTTAGATCTCCATCACATCATTCCACACTTTGACACACTTCAGTTGGGCTGATAAGTACAAATTCTATATGAACTGAAGATGAATAAATACACCTCTCTCAATGTTGAAAGATGTATAGAAGGGGGCCCGCTTTTGTTGCTCCCCATCACATTTTAAAGAACAACGTACAGTTGCCAATGTAGCAGCTGGTATAAAAACGGAGGATCCCAACTTGCATACAGACCCGGCTGATGGATTGACAGTTTTGAGGGGTTTTGCTGTAATTCATTGACTAAACCTCCAAGTCATGGGAAATGATTTAGAAGGCCTACTTGGACAATGCATTGGCTAGGAATTCAGGAGCGTTGGGAATGTCTGCATGCGTTATCTCCCTGGAGAAACCCATTATCACTGGAACACTGGGAAGAAAGGGCCAAAAGGGAGGGATACGTAGCTGGCAGGATTCCAACCTGTGCGGGGAAACCCCAATGGATTTCGAGTCCATCGCCTTGACCACTCGGCCACAACTACTCAAAGACTCAAGCCGGGCTGCTTTCCAATGCGAAATAACGAGGTGTAACGACCAAACTTGTGGGAGCCTGACTACTGGGTTATATTGTTTTCATTCTCGTTCTTTCTCCTCTTGACTCTCCCTGATGGTCTAGTGGCTAGGATTCGGCGCTCTCACCGCCGCGGCCCGGGTTCGATTCCCGGTCAGGGAATTTGGTCATTTTGATGCTCTCCAATAACAATCGCCTGCAACTGTTTCCTCGTTCTTTTAGATTTCCTTGACATCATTCCTCACTTTGACACGCTTCAGTTGGGCTGATGAGTACAAATTCTATATGTACTGAAGATGAATAAATACACCTCTCTCAATTTTGAACCATGTGTGGAAGGGGGGCCACTTTTGTTGCTCTGTAATTCACTGGCTAAACCTCCAAGTCATGGGAAATGATTTAGACGGCCTACTTGGACAATGCATTGCCTAGGAATCCCACAGAGGGGTCGTGGGCTATGCAAGCAGCTCTGCACCCATATATACCCCCGACACTTTGAAGCTACGTCTTCAAATGTCAGCTCCTTCCAGAGTCATTACTGCATTTACCGGCGTCCTCGTGGCTTGGAGTGTTTACATTTCTCCCACATCTGAATCCACAAAGCCATATTGTTATTGTTCATCCCCAAACTCTGCCATTTGACCCCATACTTTCAGACCATGCGCTACATGAATGCCTGTGTGTAACACCTCCCCTTAGGAAGCAAATCCCACCTTCCACTTGAACAATGGGAAAAAAGGGTCAAAGTTAAGGCTTACGTAGTAACAGGATGTGAACCTGCGCTGGTAATCTCCAGTGCACGTCGAGTCTATGGGGTTGAGCACGGGGACGAAACTGCATCCAACGGGAACATAGGATGCTGTCCTGGAACAGTTGGACTTTGACATATGAAGCCTCTAAGCGGGGATGACGTCAAGCACCGTCAAAGACAGTCCACATGTGAACGCTTGGCCGAAGGAATGCGCCAAGTTTTTTACATGGCATCAGTCAAAAGAGACTGCGACATAAGGAGCAGGTCAACCGCTCGTTTGGATCACAACAGGAGCCAAAATTGTCATCAATCTATATTTACTTAGCTGTTGCACAGAAAACTCAAATAATACGAGATCAATAGTCACAGGCCTTGCTGCTAAAGTCCATCAGGAACATTATTTGTTTTTGCCGCTTAATTCAGCTCAGGTGCGTTGGAAATGTCTGCACGTGTTATCTCCCTGGAGAAACCCATTATCACTGGAACACTGGGAAGAAAGGGCCAAAAGGGAGGCGTACGTAGCTGACAGGATTCTAGCCTGCGCGGGGAAACCCCAATGGATTTCAAGTCCATCGCCTTGACCACTCGGCCACAACTACTCAAAGATTGGAGGTGGGCTGCTTTCCTGGGATGACTGAACTTTGACAGCGTAAATCACAAATCGGCCACAATGTCAGGGAGCGTCAAGGAAGCTCCACATTAGAAATCTTGACCTAAACAGAGGGTAGACTTATTTACAGAACATGGGTCGAAACAAAAGGAGCTGTCAACCATTTTTTTTTCATTTACAGGAGGCGCAATAATTATTAGGAATTATTACTAAAGTTGCTGTTGCACTGAAAATGGAATTCAAATGAGATAACGGACTTGTTTTATAGAGAGGCCAATGAATTTGACAACAATATTTAACCTTTCAAAAGTGCAATCGTTGTATTATACATTTTGTGAATACCAAAGTTGGACCTGAGACCCCCTATACTGTAGCGGCTAGGAGTCTCGCTCAGGGAATGCTGACCGGCAGCAAGCCTCTGCTGCTTTCAAATGCGAAATAACGAGGTGTAAGGACCAAATTTGTGGGAGCCTGACTACTGGGTTATATAGTTTTCATTCTCGCTCCTTCCCGTCTTGACTCTCCCTGATGGTCTAGTGGCTAGGATTCGGCGCTCTCACCGCCGCGGCCCGGGTTCGATTCCCGGTCAGGGAATTAGATCACATTGATGCTCTCCAATAACAATCTCCTGCAACTGTTTCCTTGTGCTTTTAGATCTCCATCACATCATTCCACACTTTGACACACTTCAGTTGGGCTGATAAGTACAAATTCTATATGAACTGAAGATGAATAAATACACCTCTCTCAATGTTGAAAGATGTATAGAAGGGGGCCCGGTTTTGTTGCTCCCCATCACATTTTAAAGAACAACGTACAGTTGCCAATATAGCAGCTGGTATAAAAACGGAGGATCCCAACTTGCATACAGACCCGGCTGATGGATTGACAGTTTTGAGGGGTTTTGCTGTAATTCATTGACTAAACCTCCAAGTCATGGGAAACGATTTAGAAGGCCTACTTGGACAATGCATTGGCTAGGAATTCAGGAGCGTTGGGAATGTCTGCATGCGTTATCTCCCTGAAGAAACCCATTATCACTGGAACACTGGGAAGAAAGGGCCAAAAGGGAGGGATAAGTAGCTGACAGGATTCGAAACTGCGCAGGGAAACCCCAATGGATTTCCAGTCCATCGCCTTGACCACTCGGCCACAACTACTCAAAGACTCAAGCCGGGCTGCTTTCCAATGCGAACTAACGAGGTGTAACGACCAAACTTGTGGGAGCCTGACTACTGGGTTATATAGTTTTCATTCTCGCTCCTTCTCGTCTTGACTCTCCCTGATGGTCTAGTGGCTAGGATTCGGCGCTCTCACCGCCGCGGCCCGGGTTTGATTCCCGGTCAGGGAATTAGATCACATTGATGCTCTCCAATTGGAGGTGGGCTGCTTTCCTGGGATGACTGAACTTTGACAGCGTAAATCACACATCGGCCACAATGTCAGGGATCGTCAAGGAAGATCCACATTAGAAATCTTGACCTAAACAGAGGGTAGACTTATTTACAGAACATGGGTCGAAACAAAAGGAGCTGTCAACCATTTTTTTTTTCATTTACAGGAAGCGCAATAATTATTAGGAATTATTACTAAAGTTGCTGTTGCACTGAAAATGGAATTCAAATGAGATAACGGACTTGTTTTATAGAGAGGCCAATGAATTTGACAACAATATTTAACCTTTCAAAAGTGCAATCGTTGTATTATACATCTTGTGAATACCAAAGTTGGACCTGAGACCCCCTATACTGTAGCGGCTAGGAGTCTCGCTCAGGGAATGCTGACCGGCAGCAAGCCTCTGCTGCTTTCAAATGCGAAATAACGAGGTGTAAGGACCAAATTTGTGGGAGCCTGACTACTGGGTTATATAGTTTTCATTCTCGCTCGTTCCCATCTTGACTCTCCCTGATGGTCTAGTGGCTAGGATTCGGCGCTCTCACCGCCGCGGCCCGGGTTCGATTCCCGGTCAGGGAATTAGATCACATTGATGCTCTCCAATAACAATCTCCTGCAACTGTTTCCTTGTGCTTTTAGATCTCCATCACATCATTCCACACTTTGACACACTTCAGTTGGGCTGATAAGTACAAATTCTATATGAACTGAAGATGAATAAATACACCTCTCTCAATGTTGAAAGATGTATAGAAGGGGGCCCGGTTTTGTTGCTTCCCATCACATTTTAAAGAACAACGTACAGTTGCCAATATAGCAGCTGGTATAAAAACGGAGGATCCCAACTTGCATACAGACCCGGCTGATGGATTGACAGTTTTGAGGGGTTTTGCTGTAATTCATTGACTAAACCTCCAAGTCATGGGAAACGATTTAGAAGGCCTACTTGGACAATGCATTGGCTAGGAATTCAGGAGCGTTGGGAATGTCTGCATGCGTTATCTCCCTGAAGAAACCCATTATCACTGGAACACTGGGAAGAAAGGGCCAAAAGGGAGGCATAAGTAGCTGACAGGATTCGAAACTGCGCAGGGAAACCCCAATGGATTTCGAGTCCATCGCCTTGACCACTCGGCCACAACTACTCAAAGACTCAAGCCGGGCTGCTTTCCAATGCGAACTAACGAGGTGTAACGACCAAACTTGTGGGAGCCTGACTACTGGGTTATATTGTTTTCATTCTCGTTGTTTCCCGTCTTGACTCTCCCTGATGGTCTAGTGGCTAGGATTCGGCGCTCTCACCGCCGCTGCCCGGGTTCGATTCTCGGTCAGGGAATTAGATCACATTGATGCTCTCCAATAACAATCTCCTGCAACTGTTTCCTTGTGCTTTTAGATCTCCATCACATCATTCCACACTTTGACACATTTCAGTTGGGCTGATAAGTACAAATTCTATATGAACTGAAGATGAATAAATACACCTCTCTCAATGTTGAAAGATGTATAGAAGGGGGCCCGCTTTTGTTGCTCCCCATCACATTTTAAAGAACAACGTACAGTTGCCAATGTAGCAGCTGGTATAAAAACGGAGGATCCCAACTTGCATACAGACCCGGCTGATGGATTGACAGTTTTGAGGGGTTTTGCTGTAATTCATTGACTAAACCTCCAAGTCATGGGAAATGATTTAGAAGGCCTACTTGGACAATGCATTGGCTAGGAATTCAGGAGCGTTGGGAATGTCTGCATGCGTTATCTCCCTGGAGAAACCCATTATCACTGGAACACTGGGAAGAAAGGGCCAAAAGGGAGGGATACGTAGCTGGCAGGATTCAAACCTGCGCGGGGAAACCCCAATGGATTTCGAGTCCATCGCCTTGACCACTCGGCCACAGCTACTCAAAGACTCAAGCCGGGCTGCTTTCCAATGTGAAATAACGAGGTGTAACGACCAAACTTGTGGGAGCCTGACTACTGGGTTATATTGTTTTCATTCTCGTTCTTTCTCCTCTTGACTCTCCCTGATGGTCTAGTGGCTAGGATTCGGCGCTCTCACCGCCGCGGCCCAGGTCGATTCCCGGTCAGGGAATTTGCTGATTTTGATGCCCTCCAATAACAATCTCCTGCAACTGTTTCCTCGTTCTTTTAGATTTCCTTGACATCATTCCTCACTTTGACACGCTTCAGTTGGGCTGATGAGTACAAATTCTATATGTACTGAACATGAATAAATTCACCTCTCTCAATTTTGAAACATGTGTGGAAGGGGGGCCACTTTTGTTGCTCTGTAATTCACTGGCTAAACCTCCAAGTCATGGAAAATGATTTAGACGGCCTACTTGGACAATGCATTGCCTAAGAATCCCACAGAGGGGTCGTGGGCTATGCAAGCAGCTCTGCACCCATATATACCCCCGACACTTTGAAGCTACGTCTTCAAATGTCAGCTCCTTCCAGAGACATTACTGCATATACCGGCGTCCTCGTGGCTTGGAGTGTTTACATTTCTCCCACATCTGAATCCACAAAGCCATATTGTTATTGTTCATCCCCAAACTCTGCCATTTGACCCCATACTTTCAGACCATGCGCTACGTGAATGCCTGTGTGTAACACCTCCCCTTAGGAAGCAAATCCCACCTTCCACTTGAACAATGGGAAAAAAGGGTCAAAGTTAAGGCTTACGTAGTAACAGGATGTGAACCTGCGCTGGTAATCTCCAGTGCACGTCGAGTCTATGGGGTTGAGCACGGGGACCAAACTGCATCCAACGGGAACATAGGATGCTGTCCCGGAACAGTTGGACTTTGACATATGAAGCCTCTAAGCGGGGATGACGTCAAGCACCGTCAAAGACAGTCCACATGTGAACTCTTGGCCGAAAGAATGCGCCAAGTTTTTTACATGGCATCAGTCAAAAGAGACTGCGACATAAGGAGCAGGTCAACCGCTCGTTTGGATCACAACAGGAGCCAAAATTGTCATCAATCTATATTTACTTAGCTGTTGCACAGAAAACTCAAATAATACGACATCAATAGTCACAGGCCTTGCTGCTAAAGTCCATCAGGAACATTATTTGTTTTGTTTAAGGAAGCTCCACATTAGAAATCTTGACCTAAACAGAGGGTAGACTTATTTACAGAACATGGATCGAAACAAAAGGAGCTGTCAACCATTTTTTTTTTCATTTGCACTGAAAATGTAAATCAAATGAGATAACGGACTTGTTTTATAGAGAGGCCAATGAATTTGACAACAATATTTAACCTTTCAAAAGTGCAATCGTTGTATTATACATTTTGTGAATACCAAAGTTGGACCTGAGACCCCCTATACTGTAGCTGCTAGGAGTCTCGCTCAGGGAATGCTGACCGGCAGCAAACCTCTGCTGCTTTCCAATGCGAAATAACGAGGTGTAACGACCAAATTTGTGGGAGCCTGACTACTGGGTTATATAGTTTTCATTCTCGCTCCTTCCCGTCTTGACTCTCCCTGATGGTCTAGTGGCTAGGATTCGGTGCTCTTACCGCCGCGGCCCGGGTTCGATTCCCGGTCAGGGAATTAGATCACATTGATGCTCTCAAATAACGATCTCCTGCAACTGTTTCCTTGTGCTTTTAGATCTCCATCACATCATTCCACACTTTGACACATTTCAGTTGGGCTGATAAGTACAAATTCTATATGAACTGAAGATGAATAAATACACCTCTCTCAATGTTGAAAGATGTATAGAAGGGGGCCCGCTTTTGTTGATCCCCATCACATTTTAAAGAACAACGTACAGTTGCCAATGTAGCAGCTGGTATAAAAACGGAGGATCCCAACTTGCATACAGACCCGGCTGATGGATTGACAGTTTTGAGGGGTTTTGCTGTAATTCATTGACTAAACCTCCAAGTCATGGGAAATGATTTAGAAGGCCTACTTGGACAATGCATTGCCTAGGAATCCCACAGAGGGGTCGTGGGCTATGCAAGCAGCTCTGCACCCATATATACCCCAGACACTTTGAAGCTACGTCTTCAAATGTCAGCTCCTTCAAGAGACATTACTGCATTTACCGGCGTCCTCGTGGCTTGGAGTGTTTACATTTCTCCCACATCTGAATCCACAAAGCCATATTGTTATTGTTCATCCCCAAACTCTGCCATTTGACCCCATACTTTCAGACCATGCGCTACGTGAATGCCTGTGTGTAACACCTCCCCTTAGGAAGCAAATCCCACCTTCCACTTGAACAATGGGAAAAAAGGGTCAAAGTTAAGGCTTACGTAGTAACAGGATGTGAACCTGCGCTGGTAATCTCCAGTGCACGTCGAGTCTATGGGGTTGAGCACGGGGACCAAACTGCATCCAACGGGAACATAGGATGCTGTCCCGGAACAGTTGGACGTTGACATATGAAGCCTCTAAGCGGGGATGACGTCAAGCACCGTCAAAGACAGTCCACATGTGAACTCTTGGCCGAAAGAATGCGCCAAGTTTTTTACATGGCATCAGTCAAAAGAGACTGCGACATAAGGAGCAGGTCAACCGCTCGTTTGGATCACAACAGGAGCCAAAATTGTCATCAATCTATATTTACTTAGCTGTTGCACAGAAAACTCAAATAATACGAGATCAATAGTCACAGGCCTTGCTGCTAAAGTCCATCAGGAACATTATTTGTTTTTGCCGCTTAATTCAGCTCAGGTGCGTTGGAAATGTCTGCACGTGTTATCTCCCTGGAGAAACCCATTATCACTGGAACACTGGGAAGAAAGGGCCAAAAGGGAGGCGTACGTAGCTGACAGGATTCGAACCTGCGCGGGGAAACCCCAATGGATTTCAAGTCCATCGCCTTGACCACTCGGCCACAACTACTCAAAGATTGGAGGTGGGCTGCTTTCCTGGGATGACTGAACTTTGACAGCGTAAATCACACATCGGCCACAATGTCAGGGATCGTCAAGGAAGCTCCACATTAGAAATCTTGACCTAAACAGAGGGTAGACTTATTTACAGAACATGGGTCGAAACAAAAGGAGCTGTCAACCATTTTTTTTTTTCATTTACAGGAAGCGCAATAATTATTAGGAATTATTACTAAAGTTGCTGTTGCACTGAAAATGGAATTCAAATGAGATAACGGACTTGTTTTATAGAGAGGCCAATGAATTTGACAACAATATTTAACCTTTCAAAAGTGCAATCGTTGTATTATACATTTTGTGAATACCAAAGTTGGACCTGAGACCCCCTATACTGTAGCGGCTAGGAGTCTCGCTCAGGGAATGCTGACCGGCAGCAAGCCTCTGCTGCTTTCCAATGCGAAATAACGAGGTGTAAGGACCAAGTATAGTTTTCATTCTCGCTCCTTCCCGTCTTGACTCTCCCTGATGGTCTAGTGGCTAGGATTCGGCGCTCTCACCGCCGCGGCCAGGATTCGATTCCCGGTCAGGGAAGTTGCTCATTTTGATGCTCTCCAATAACAATCTCCTGCAACTGTTTCCTCGTTCTTTTAGATTTCCTTGACATCATTCCTCACTTTGACACGCTTCAGTTGGGCTGATGAGTACAAATTCTATATGTGCTGAACATGAATAAATACACCTCTCTCCATTTTGAAACATGTGTGGAAGGGGGGCCACTTTTGTTGCTCTGTAATTCACTGGCTAAACCTCCAAGTCATGGGAAATGATTTAGACGGCCTACTTGGACAATGCATTGCCTAGGAATCCGACAGAGGGGTCGTGGGCTATGCAAGCAGCTCTGCACCCATATATACCCCCGACACTTTGAAGCTACGTCTTCAAATGTCAGCTCCTTCCAGAGACATTACTGCATTTACCGACGTCCTCGTGGCTTGGAGTGTTTACATTTCTCCCACATCTGAATCCACAAAGCCATATTGTTATTGTTCATCCCCAAACTCTGCCATTTGACCCCATACTTTCAGACCATGCGCTACGTGAATGCCTGTGTGTAACACCTCCCCTTAGGAAGCAAATCCCACCTTCCACTTGAACAATGGGAAAAAAGGGTCAAAGTTAAGGCTTACGTAGTAACAGGATGTGAACCTGCGCTGGTAATCTCCAGTGCACGTCGAGTCTATGGGGTTGAGCACGGGGACCAAACTGCATCCAACGGGAACATAGGATGCTGTCCCGGAACAGTTGGACTTTGACATATGAAGCCTCTAAGCGGGGATGACGTCAAGCACCGTCAGGGACAGTCCACATGTGAACTCTTGGCCGAAAGAATGCGCCAAGTTTTTTACATGGCATCAGTCAAAAGAGACTGCGACATAAGGAGCAGGTCAACCGCTCGTTTGGATCAGAACAGGAGCCAAAATTGTCATCAATCTATATTTACTTAGCTGTTGCACAGAAAACTCAAATAATACGAGATCAATAGTCACAGGCCTTGCTGCTAAAGTCCATCAGGAACATTATTTGTTTTTGCCGCTTAATTCAGCTCAGGTGCGTTGGAAATGTCTGCACGTGTTATCTCCCTGGAGAAACCCATTATCACTGGAACACTGGGAAGAAAGGGAGGCGTACGTAGCTGACAGGATTCGAACCTGCGCGGGGAAACCCCAATGGATTTCAAGTCCATCGCCTTGACCACTCGGCCACAACTACTCAAAGATTGGAGGTGGGCTGCTTTCCTGGGATGACTGAACTTTGACAGCGTAAATCACACATCGGCCACAATGTCAGGGATCGTCAAGGAAGCTCCACATTAGAAATCTTGACCTAAACAGAGGGTAGACTTATTTACAGAACATGGGTCGAAACAAAAGGAGCTGTCAACCATTTTTTTTTTTCATTTACAGGAAGCGCAATAATTATTAGGAATTATTACTAAAGTTGCTGTTGCACTGAAAATGGAATTCAAATGAGATAACGGACTTGTTTTATAGAGAGGCCAATGAAATTGACAACAATATTTAACCTTTCAAAAGTGCAATCGTTGTATTATACATTTTGTGAATACCAAAGTTGGACCTGAGACCCCCTATACTGTAGCGGCTAGGAGTCTCGCTCAGGGAATGCTGACCGGCAGCAAGCCTCTGCTGCTTTCCAATGCGAAATAACGAGGTGTAAGGACCAAGTATAGTTTTCATTCTCGCTCCTTCCCGTCTTGACTCTCCCTGATGGTCTAGTGGCTAGGATTCGGCGCTCTCACCGCCGCGGCCAGGATTCGATTCCCGGTCAGGGAAGTTGCTCATTTTGATGCTCTCCAATAACAATCTCCTGCAACTGTTTCCTCGTTCTTTTAGATTTCCTTGACATCATTCCTCACTTTGACACGCTTCAGTTGGGCTGATGAGTACAAATTCTATATGTGCTGAACATGAATAAATACACCTCTCTCCATTTTGAAACATGTGTGGAAGGGGGGCCACTTTTGTTGCTCTGTAATTCACTGGCTAAACCTCCAAGTCATGGGAAATGATTTAGACGGCCTACTTGGACAATGCATTGCCTAGGAATCCGACAGAGGGGTCGTGGGCTATGCAAGCAGCTCTGCACCCATATATACCCCCGACACTTTGAAGCTACGTCTTCAAATGTCAGCTCCTTCCAGAGACATTACTGCATTTACCGACGTCCTCGTGGCTTGGAGTGTTTACATTTCTCCCACATCTGAATCCACAAAGCCATATTGTTATTGTTCATCCCCAAACTCTGCCATTTGACCCCATACTTTCAGACCATGCGCTACGTGAATGCCTGTGTGTAACACCTCCCCTTAGGAAGCAAATCCCACCTTCCACTTGAACAATGGGAAAAAAGGGTCAAAGTTAAGGCTTACGTAGTAACAGGATGTGAACCTGCGCTGGTAATCTCCAGTGCACGTCGAGTCTATGGGGTTGAGCACGGGGACCAAACTGCATCCAACGGGAACATAGGATGCTGTCCCGGAACAGTTGGACTTTGACATATGAAGCCTCTAAGCGGGGATGACGTCAAGCACCGTCAGGGACAGTCCACATGTGAACTCTTGGCCGAAAGAATGCGCCAAGTTTTTTACATGGCATCAGTCAAAAGAGACTGCGACATAAGGAGCAGGTCAACCGCTCGTTTGGATCAGAACAGGAGCCAAAATTGTCATCAATCTATATTTACTTAGCTGTTGCACAGAAAACTCAAATAATACGAGATCAATAGTCACAGGCCTTGCTGCTAAAGTCCATCAGGAACATTATTTGTTTTTGCCGCTTAATTCAGCTCAGGTGCGTTGGAAATGTCTGCACGTGTTATCTCCCTGGAGAAACCCATTATCACTGGAACACTGGGAAGAAAGGGCCAAAAGGGAGGCGCACGTAGCTGACAGGATTCGAACCTGCGCGGGGAAACCCCAATGGATTTCAAGTCCATCGCCTTGACCACTCGGCCACAACTACTCAAAGATTTGAGGTGGGCTGCTTTCCTGGGATGACTGAACTTTGACAGCGTAAATCACACATCGGCCACAATGTCAGGGAGCGTCAAGGAAGCTCCACATTAGAAATCTTGACCTAAACAGAGGGTAGACTTATTTACAGAACATGGGTCGAAACAAAAGGAGCTGTCAACCATTTTTTTTTCATTTACAGGAGGCGCAATAATTATTAGGAATTATTACTAAAGTTGCTGTTGCACTGAAAATGGAATTCAAATGAGATAACGGACTTGTTTTATAGAGAGGCCAATGAATTTGACAACAATATTTAACCTTTCAAAAGTGCAATCGTTGTATTATACATTTTGTGAATACCAAAGTTGGACCTGAGACCCCCTATACTGTAGCGGCTAGGAGTCTCGCTCAGGGAATGCTGACCGGCAGCAAGCCTCTGATGCTTTCAAATGCGAAATAACGAGGTGTAAGGACCAAATTTGTGGGAGCCTGACTACTGGGTTATATAGTTTTCATTCTCGCTCCTTCCCGTCTTGACTCTCCCTGATGGTCTAGTGGCTAGGATTCGGCGCTCTCACCGCCACGGCCAGGGTTCGATTCCCGGTCAGGGAATTAGATCGCATTGATGCTCTCCAATAACAATCTCCTGCAACTGTTTCCTTGTGCTTTTAGATCTCCATGACATCATTCCACACTTTGACACACTTCAGTTGGGCTGATAAGTACAAATTCTATATGAACTGAAGATGAATAAATACACCTCTCTCAATGTTGAAAGATGTATAGAAGGGGGCCCGCTTTTGTTGCTCCCCATCACATTTTAAAGAACAACGTACAGTTGCCAATGTAGCAGCTGGTATAAAAACGGAGGATCCCAACTTGCATACAGACCCGGCTGATGGATTGACAGTTTTGAGGGGTTTTGCTGTAATTCATTGACTAAACCTCCAAGTCATGGGAAATGATTTAGAAGGCCTACATGGACAATGCATTGGCTAGGAATTCAGGAGCGTTGGGAATGTCTGCATGCGTTATCTCCCTGGAGAAACCCATTATCACTGGAACACTGGGAAGAAAGGGCCAAAAGGGAGGGATACGTAGCTGGCAGGATTCGAACCTGCGCGGGGAAACCCCAATGGATTTCGAGTCCATCGCCTTGACCACTCGGCCACAACTACTCAAAGACTCAAGCCGGGCTGCTTTCCAATGCGAAATAACGAGGTGTAACGACCAAATTTGTGGGAGCCTGACTACTGGGTTATATTGTTTTAATTCTCGTTCTTTCTCCTCTTGACTCTCCCTGATGGTCTAGTGGCTAGGATTCGGCGCTCTCACCGCCGCGGCCCGGGTTCGATTCCCGGTCAGGGAATTTGCTCATTTTGATGCTCTCCAATAACAATCTCCTGCAACTGTTTCCTCGTTCTTTCAGATTTCCTTGACATCATTCCTCACTTTGACACGCTTCAGTTGGGCTGATGAGTACAAATTCTATATGTCCTGAACATGAATAAATACACCTCTCTCAATTTTGAAACATGTGTGGAAGGGGGGCCACTTTTGTTGCTCTGTAATTCACTAGCTAAACCTCCAAGTCATGGGAAATGATTTAGACGGCCTACTTGGACAATGCATTGCCTAGGAATCTTACAGAGGGGTCGTGGGCTATGCAAGCAGCTCTGCACCCATATATACCCCAGACACTTTGAAGCTACGTCTTCAAATGTCAGCTCCTTCCAGAGACATTACTGCATTTACCGGCGTCCTCGTGGCTTGGAGTGTTTACATTTCTCCCACATCTGAATCCACAAAGCCATATTGTTATTGTTCATCCCCAAACTCTGCCATTTGACCCCATACTTTCAGACCATGCGCTACGTGAATGCCTGTGTGTAACACCTCCCCTTAGGAAGCAAATCCCACCTTCCACTTGAACAATGGGAAAAAAGGGTCAAAGTTAAGGCTTACGTAGTAACAGGATGTGAACCTGCGCTGGTGAACTCTTGGCCTCTAGAAAGCACGCGCCAAGTTTTTTACATGGCATCAGTCAAAAGAGACTGCGACATAAGGAGCAGGTCAACCGCTCGTTTGGATCACAACAGGAGACAAAATTGTCATCAATCTATATTTACTTAGCTGTTGCACAGAAAACTCAAATAATACGAGATCAATAGTCACAGGCCTTGCTGCTAAAGTCCATCAGGAACATTATTTGTTTTTGCCGCTTAATTCAGCTCAGGTGCGTTGGAAATGTCTGCACGTGTTATCTCCCTGGAGAAACCCATTATCACTGGAACACTGGGAAGAAAGGGCCAAAAGGGAGGCATACGTAGCTGACAGGATTCGAACCTGCGCGGGGAAACCCCAATGGATTTCAAGTCCATCGCCTTGACCACTCGGCCACAACTACTCAAAGATTGGAGGTGGGCTGCTTTCCTGGGATGACTGAACTTTGACAGCGTAAATCACACATCGGCCACAATGTCAGGGAGCGTCAAGGAAGCTCCACATTAGAAATCTTGACCTAAACAGAGGGTAGACTTATTTACAGAACATGGGTCGAAACAAAAGGAGCTGTCAACCATTTTTTTTTCATTTACAGGAGGCGCAATAATTATTAGGAATTATTACTGAAGTTGCTGTTGCACTGAAAATGGAATTCAAATGAGATAACGGACTTTTTTTATAGAGAGGCCAATGAATTTGACAACAATATTTAACCTTTCAAAAGTGCAATCGTTGTATTATACATTTTGTGAATACCAAAGTTGGACCTGAGACCCCCTATACTGTAGCGGCTAGGAGTCTCGCTCAGGGAATGCTGACCGGCAGCAAGCCTCTGCTGCTTTCAAATGCGAAATAACGAGGTGTAACGACCAAATTTGTGGGAGCCTGACTACTGGGTTATATAGTTTTCATTCTCGTTCTTTCTCCTCTTAACTCTTCCTGATGGTCTAGTGGCTAGGATTCGGCGCTCTCACCGCCGCGGCCAGGATTCGATTCCCGGTCGGGGAAGTTGCTCATTTTGATGCTCTCCAATAACAATCTCCTGCAACTATTTCCTTGTGCTTTTAGATCTCCATCACATCATTCCACACTTTGACACACTTCAGTTGGGCTGATAAGTACAAATTCTATATGAACTGAAGATGAATAAATACACCTCTCTCAATGTTGAAAGATGTATAGAAGGGGGCCCGCTTTTGTTGCTCCCCATCACATTTTAAAGAACAACTACAGTTGCCAATGTAGCAGCTGGTATAAAAACGGAGGATCCCAACTTGCATACAGACCCGGCTGATGGATTGACAGTTTTGAGGGGTTTTGCTGTAATTCATTGACTAAACCTCCAAGTCATGGGAAATGATTTAGAAGGCCTACTTGGACAATGCATTGGCTAGGAATTCAGGAGCGTTGGGAATGTCTGCATGGGTTATCTCCCTGGAGAAACCCATTATCACTGGAACACTGGGAAGAAAGGGCCAAAAGGGAGGGATACGTAGCTGGCAGGATTCCAACCTGCGCGGGGAAACCCCAATGGATTTCGAGTCCATCGCCTTGACCACTCGGCCACAACTACTCAAAGACTCAAGCCGGGCTGCTTTCCAATGCGAAATAACGAGGTGTAACGACCAAACTTGTGGGAGCCTGACTACTGGGTTATATTGTTTTCATTCTCGTTCTTTCTCCTCTTGACTCTCCCTGATGGTCTAGTGGCTAGGATTCGGCGCTCTCACCGCCGCGGCCCGGGTTCGATTCCCGGTCAGGGAATTTGCTCATTTTGATGCTCTCCAATAACAATCTCCTGCAACTGTTTCCTCGTTCTTTCAGATTTCCTTGACATCATTCCTCACTTTGACACGCTTCAGTTGGGCTGATGAGTACAAATTCTATATGTACTGAACATGAATAAATACACCTCTCTCAATTTTGAAACATGTGTGGAAGGGGGGCCACTTTTGTTGCTCTGTAATTCACTAGCTAAACCTCCAAGTCATGGGAAATGATTTAGACGGCCTACTTGGACAATGCATTGCCTAGGAATCTTACAGAGGGGTCGTGGGCTATGCAAGCAGCTCTGCACCCATATATACCCCAGACACTTTGAAGCTACGTCTTCAAATGTCAGCTCCTTCCAGAGACATTACTGCATTTACCGGCGTCCTCGTGGCTTGGAGTGTTTACATTTCTCCCACATCTGAATCCACAAAGCCATATTGTTATTGTTCATCCCCAAACTCTGCCATTTGACCCCATACTTTCAGACCATGCGCTACGTGAATGCCTGTGTGTAACACCTCCCCTTAGGAAGCAAACCCCACCTTCCACTTGAACAATGGGAAAAAAGGGTCAAAGTTAAGGCTTACGTAGTAACAGGATGTGAACCTGCGCTGGTGAACTTTTGGCCTCTAGAAAGCACGCGCCAAGTTTTTTACATGGCATCAGTCAAAAGAGACTGCGACATAAGGAGCAGGTCAACCGCTCGTTTGGATCACAACAGGAGCCAAAATTGTCATCAATCTATATTTACTTAGCTGTTGCACAGAAAACTCAAATAATACGAGATCAATAGTCACAGGCCTTGCTGCTAAAGTCCATCAGGAACATTATTTGTTTTTGCCGCTTAATTCAGCTCAGGTGCGTTGGAAATGTCTGCACGTGTTATCTCCCTGGAGAAACCCATTATCACTGGAACACTGGGAAGAAAGGGCCAAAAGGGAGGCGTACGTAGCTGACAGGATTCGAACCTGCGCGGGGAAACCCCAATGGATTTCAAGTCCATCGCCTTGACCACTCGGCCACAACTACTCAAAGATTGGAGGTGGGCTGCTTTCCTGGGATGACTGAACTTTGACAGCGTAAATCACACATCGGCCACAATGTCAGGGAGCGTCAAGGAAGCTCCACATTAGAAATCTTGACCTAAACAGAGGGTAGACTTATTTACAGAACATGGGTCGAAACAAAAGGAGCTGTCAACCATTTTTTTTTCATTTACAGGAGGCGCAATAATTATTAGGAATTATTACTGAAGTTGCTGTTGCACTGAAAATGGAATTCAAATGAGATAACGGACTTTTTTTATAGAGAGGCCAATGAATTTGACAACAATATTTAACCTTTCAAAAGTGCAATCGTTGTATTATACATTTTGTGAATACCAAAGTTGGACCTGAGACCCCCTATACTGTAGCTGCTAGGAGTCTCGCTCAGGGAATGCTGACCGGCAGCAAGCCTCTGCTGCTTTCCAATGCGAAATAACGAGGTGTAACGACCAAATTTGTGCGAGCCTGACTACTGGGTTATATAGTTTTCATTCTCGTTCTTTCTCCTCTTAACTCTTCCTGATGGTCTAGTGGCTAGGATTCGGCGCTCTCACCGCCGCGGCCAGGATTCGATTCCCGGTAAGGGAAGTTGCTCATTTTGATGCTCTCCAATAACAATCTCCTGCAACTATTTCCTTGTGCTTTTAGATCTCCATCACATCATTCCACACTTTGACACACTTCAGTTGGGCTGATAAGTACAAATTCTATATGAACTGAAGATGAATAAATACACCTCTCTCAATGTTGAAAGATGTATAGAAGGGGGCCCGCTTTTGTTGCTCCCCATCACATTTTAAAGAACAACTACAGTTGCCAATGTAGCAGCTGGTATAAAAACGGAGGATCCCAACTTGCATACAGACCCGGCTGATGGATTGACAGTTTTGAGGGGTTTTGCTGTAATTCCTTCGACTAAACCTCCAAGTCATGGGAAATGATTTAGAAGGCCTACTTGGACAATGCATTGGCTAGGAATTCAGGAGCGTTGGGAATGTCTGCATGGGTTATCTCCCTGGAGAAACCCATTATCACTGGAACACTGGGAAGAAAGGGCCAAAAGGGAGGGATACGTAGCTGGCAGGATTCCAACCTGCGCGGGGAAACCCCAATGGATTTCGAGTCCATCGCCTTGACCACTCGGCCACAACTACTCAAAGACTAAAGCCGGGCTGCTTTCCAATGCGAAATAACGAGGTGTAACGACCAAACTTGTGGGAGCCTGACTACTGGGTTATATTGTTTTCATTCTCGTTCTTTCTCCTCTTGACTCTCCCTGATGGTCTAGTGGCTAGGATTCGGCGCTCTCACCGCCGCGGCCCGGGTTCGATTCCCGGTCAGGGAATTTGCTCATTTTGATGCTCTCCAATAACAATCTCCTGCAACTGTTTCCTCGTTCTTTCAGATTTCCTTGACATCATTCCTCACTTTGACACGCTTCAGTTGGGCTGATGAGTACAAATTCTATATGTACTGAACATGAATAAATACACCTCTCTCAATTTTGAAACATGTGTGGAAGGGGGGCCACTTTTGTTGCTCTGTAATTCACTAGCTAAACCTCCAAGTCATGGGAAATGATTTAGACGGCCTACTTGGACAATGCATTGCCTAGGAATCTTACAGAGGGGTCGTGGGCTATGCAAGCAGCTCTGCACCCATATATACCCCAGACACTTTGAAGCTACGTCTTCAAATGTCAGCTCCTTCCAGAGACATTACTGCATTTACCGGCGTCCTCGTGGCTTGGAGTGTTTACATTTCTCCCACATCTGAATCCACAAAGCCATATTGTTATTGTTCATCCCCAAACTCTGCCATTTGACCCCATACTTTCAGACCATGCGCTACGTGAATGCCTGTGTGTAACACCTCCCCTTAGGAAGCAAATCCCACCTTCCACTTGAACAATGGGAAAAAAGGGTCAAAGTTAAGGCTTACGTAGTAACAGGATGTGAACCTGCGCTGGTGAACTTTTGGCCTCTAGAAAGCACGCGCCAAGTTTTTTACATGGCATCAGTCAAAAGAGACTGCGACATAAGGAGCAGGTCAACCGCTCGTTTGGATCACAACAGGAGCCAAAATTGTCATCAATCTATATTTACTTAGCTGTTGCACAGAAAACTCAAATAATACGAGATCAATAGTCACAGGCCTTGCTGCTAAAGTCCATCAGGAACATTATTTGTTTTTGCCGCTTAATTCAGCTCAGGTGCGTTGGAAATGTCTGCACGTGTTATCTCCCTGGAGAAACCCATTATCACTGGAACACTGGGAAGAAAGGGCCAAAAGGGAGGCGTACGTAGCTGACAGGATTCGAACCTGCGCGGGGAAACCCCAATGGATTTCAAGTCCATCGCCTTGACCACTCGGCCACAACTACTCAAAGATTGGAGGTGGGCTGCTTTCCTGGGATGACTGAACTTTGACAGCGTAAATCACACATCGGCCACAATGTCAGGGAGCGTCAAGGAAGCTCCACATTAGAAATCTTGACCTAAACAGAGGGTAGACTTATTTACAGAACATGGGTCGAAACAAAAGGAGCTGTCAACCATTTTTTTTTCATTTACAGGAGGCGCAATAATTATTAGGAATTATTACTGAAGTTGCTGTTGCACTGAAAATGGAATTCAAATGAGATAACGGACTTTTTTTATAGAGAGGCCAATGAATTTGACAACAATATTTAACCTTTCAAAAGTGCAATCGTTGTATTATACATTTTGTGAATACCAAAGTTGGACCTGAGACCCCCTATACTGTAGCTGCTAGGAGTCTCGCTCAGGGAATGCTGACCGGCAGCAAGCCTCTGCTGCTTTCCAATGCGAAATAACGAGGTGTAACGACCAAATTTGTGCGAGCCTGACTACTGGGTTATATAGTTTTCATTCTCGTTCTTTCTCCTCTTAACTCTTCCTGATGGTCTAGTGGCTAGGATTCGGCGCTCTCACCGCCGCGGCCAGGATTCGATTCCCGGTAAGGGAAGTTGCTCATTTTGATGCTCTCCAATAACAATCTCCTGCAACTATTTCCTTGTGCTTTTAGATCTCCATCACATCATTCCACACTTTGACACACTTCAGTTGGGCTGATAAGTACAAATTCTATATGAACTGAAGATGAATAAATACACCTCTCTCAATGTTGAAAGATGTATAGAAGGGGGCCCGCTTTTGTTGCTCCCCATCACATTTTAAAGAACAACTACAGTTGCCAATGTAGCAGCTGGTATAAAAACGGAGGATCCCAACTTGCATACAGACCCGGCTGATGGATTGACAGTTTTGAGGGGTTTTGCTGTAATTCCTTCGACTAAACCTCCAAGTCATGGGAAATGATTTAGAAGGCCTACTTGGACAATGCATTGGCTAGGAATTCAGGAGCGTTGGGAATGTCTGCATGGGTTATCTCCCTGGAGAAACCCATTATCACTGGAACACTGGGAAGAAAGGGCCAAAAGGGAGGGATACGTAGCTGGCAGGATTCCAACCTGCGCGGGGAAACCCCAATGGATTTCGAGTCCATCGCCTTGACCACTCGGCCACAACTACTCAAAGACTCAAGCCGGGCTGCTTTCCAATGCGAAATAACGAGGTGTAACGACCAAACTTGTGGGAGCCTGACTACTGGGTTATATTGTTTTCATTCTCGTTCTTTCTCCTCTTGACTCTCCCTGATGGTCTAGTGGCTAGGATTCGGCGCTCTCACCGCCGCGGCCCGGGTTCGATTCCCGGTCAGGGAATTTGCTCATTTTGATGCTCTCCAATAACAATCTCCTGCAACTGTTTCCTCGTTCTTTCAGATTTCCTTGACATCATTCCTCACTTTGACACGCTTCAGTTGGGCTGATGAGTACAAATTCTATATGTACTGAACATGAATAAATACACCTCTCTCAATTTTGAAACATGTGTGGAAGGGGGGCCACTTTTGTTGCTCTGTAATTCACTAGCTAAACCTCCAAGTCATGGGAAATGATTTAGACGGCCTACTTGGACAATGCATTGCCTAGGAATCTTACAGAGGGGTCGTGGGCTATGCAAGCAGCTCTGCACCCATATATACCCCAGACACTTTGAAGCTACGTCTTCAAATGTCAGCTCCTTCCAGAGACATTACTGCATTTACCGGCGTCCTCGTGGCTTGGAGTGTTTACATTTCTCCCACATCTGAATCCACAAAGCCATATTGTTATTGTTCATCCCCAAACTCTGCCATTTGACCCCATACTTTCAGACCATGCGCTACGTGAATGCCTGTGTGTAACACCTCCCCTTAGGAAGCAAATCCCACCTTCCACTTGAACAATGGGAAAAAAGGGTCAAAGTTAAGGCTTACGTAGTAACAGGATGTGAACCTGCGCTGGTGAACTTTTGGCCTCTAGAAAGCACGCGCCAAGTTTTTTACATGGCATCAGTCAAAAGAGACTGCGACATAAGGAGCAGGTCAACCGCTCGTTTGGATCACAACAGGAGCCAAAATTGTCATCAATCTATATTTACTTAGCTGTTGCACAGAAAACTCAAATAATACGAGATCAATAGTCACAGGCCTTGCTGCTAAAGTCCATCAGGAACATTATTTGTTTTTGCCGCTTAATTCAGCTCAGGTGCGTTGGAAATGTCTGCACGTGTTATCTCCCTGGAGAAACCCATTATCACTGGAACACTGGGAAGAAAGGGCCAAAAGGGAGGCGTACGTAGCTGACAGGATTCGAACCTGCGCGGGGAAACCCCAATGGATTTCAAGTCCATCGCCTTGACCACTCGGCCACAACTACTCAAAGATTGGAGGTGGGCTGCTTTCCTGGGATGACTGAACTTTGACAGCGTAAATCACACATCGGCCACAATGTCAGGGAGCGTCAAGGAAGCTCCACATTAGAAATCTTGACCTAAACAGAGGGTAGACTTATTTACAGAACATGGGTCGAAACAAAAGGAGCTGTCAACCATTTTTTTTTCATTTACAGGAGGCGCAATAATTATTAGGAATTATTACTGAAGTTGCTGTTGCACTGAAAATGGAATTCAAATGAGATAACGGACTTGTTTTATAGAGAGGCCAATGAATTTGACAACAATATTTAACCTTTCAAAAGTGCAATCGTTGTATTATACATTTTGTGAATACCAAAGTTGGACCTGAGACCCCCTATACTGTAGCGGCTAGGAGTCTCGCTCAGGGAATGCTGACCGGCAGCAAGCCTCTGCTGCTTTCAAATGCGAAATAACGAGGTGTAACGACCAAATTTGTGGGAGCCTGACTACTGGGTTATATAGTTTTCATTCTCGTTCTTTCTCCTCTTAACTCTTCCTGATGGTCTAGTGGCTAGGATTCGGCGCTCTCACCGCCGCGGCCAGGATTCGATTCCCGGTAAGGGAAGTTGCTCATTTTGATGCTCTCCAATAACAATCTCCTGCAACTATTTCCTTGTGCTTTTAGATCTCCATCACATCATTCCACACTTTGACACACTTCAGTTGGGCTGATAAGTACAAATTCTATATGAACTGAAGATGAATAAATACACCTCTCTCAATGTTGAAAGATGTATAGAAGGGGGCCCGCTTTTGTTGCTCCCCATCACATTTTAAAGAACAACTACAGTTGCCAATGTAGCAGCTGGTATAAAAACGGAGGATCCCAACTTGCATACAGACCCGGCTGATGGATTGACAGTTTTGAGGGGTTTTGCTGTAATTCCTTCGACTAAACCTCCAAGTCATGGGAAATGATTTAGAAGGCCTACTTGGACAATGCATTGGCTAGGAATTCAGGAGCGTTGGGAATGTCTGCATGGGTTATCTCCCTGGAGAAACCCATTATCACTGGAACACTGGGAAGAAAGGGCCAAAAGGGAGGGATACGTAGCTGGCAGGATTCCAACCTGCGCGGGGAAACCCCAATGGATTTCGAGTCCATCGCCTTGACCACTCGGCCACAACTACTCAAAGACTCAAGCCGGGCTGCTTTCCAATGCGAAATAACGAGGTGTAACGACCAAACTTGTGGGAGCCTGACTACTGGGTTATATTGTTTTCATTCTCGTTCTTTCTCCTCTTGACTCTCCCTGATGGTCTAGTGGCTAGGATTCGGCGCTCTCACCGCCGCGGCCCGGGTTCGATTCCTGGTCAGGGAATTTGCTCATTTTGATGCTCTCCAATAACAATCTCCTGCAACTGTTTCCTCGTTCTTTCAGATTTCCTTGACATCATTCCTCACTTTGACACGCTTCAGTTGGGCTGATGAGTACAAATTCTATATGTACTGAACATGAATAAATACACCTCTCTCAATTTTGAAACATGTGTGGAAGGGGGGCCACTTTTGTTGCTCTGTAATTCACTAGCTAAACCTCCAAGTCATGGGAAATGATTTAGACGGCCTACTTGGACAATGCATTGCCTAGGAATCTTACAGAGGGGTCGTGGGCTATGCAAGCAGCTCTGCACCCATATATACCCCAGACACTTTGAAGCTACGTCTTCAAATGTCAGCTCCTTCCAGAGACATTACTGCATTTACCGGCGTCCTCGTGGCTTGGAGTGTTTACATTTCTCCCACATCTGAATCCACAAAGCCATATTGTTATTGTTCATCCCCAAACTCTGCCATTTGACCCCATACTTTCAGACCATGCGCTACGTGAATGCCTGTGTGTAACACCTCCCCTTAGGAAGCAAATCCCACCTTCCACTTGAACAATGGGAAAAAAGGGTCAAAGTTAAGGCTTACGTAGTAACAGGATGTGAACCTGCGCTGGTGAACTTTTGGCCTCTAGAAAGCACGCGCCAAGTTTTTTACATGGCATCAGTCAAAAGAGACTGCGACATAAGGAGCAGGTCAACCGCTCGTTTGGATCACAACAGGAGCCAAAATTGTCATCAATCTATATTTACTTAGCTGTTGCACAGAAAACTCAAATAATACGAGATCAATAGTCACAGGCCTTGCTGCTAAAGTCCATCAGGAACATTATTTGTTTTTGCCGCTTAATTCAGCTCAGGTGCGTTGGAAATGTCTGCACGTGTTATCTCCCTGGAGAAACCCATTATCACTGGAACACTGGGAAGAAAGGGCCAAAAGGGAGGCGTACGTAGCTGACAGGATTCGAACCTGCGCGGGGAAACCCCAATGGATTTCAAGTCCATCGCCTTGACCACTCGGCCACAACTACTCAAAGATTGGAGGTGGGCTGCTTTCCTGGGATGACTGAACTTTGACAGCGTAAATCACACATCGGCCACAATGTCAGGGAGCGTCAAGGAAGCTCCACATTAGAAATCTTGACCTAAACAGAGGGTAGACTTATTTACAGAACATGGGTCGAAACAAAAGGAGCTGTCAACCATTTTTTTTTCATTTACAGGAGGCGCAATAATTATTAGGAATTATTACTGAAGTTGCTGTTGCACTGAAAATGGAATTCAAATGAGATAACGGACTTGTTTTATAGAGAGGCCAATGAATTTGACAACAATATTTAACCTTTCAAAAGTGCAATCGTTGTATTATACATTTTGTGAATACCAAAGTTGGACCTGAGACCCCCTATACTGTAGCGGCTAGGAGTCTCGCTCAGGGAATGCTGACCGGCAGCAAGCCTCTGCTGCTTTCAAATGCGAAATAACGAGGTGTAACGACCAAATTTGTGGGAGCCTGACTACTGGGTTATATAGTTTTCATTCTCGTTCTTTCTCCTCTTAACTCTTCCTGATGGTCTAGTGGCTAGGATTCGGCGCTCTCACCGCCGCGGCCAGGATTCGATTCCCGGTCGGGGAAGTTGCTCATTTTGATGCTCTCCAATAACAATCTCCTGCAACTATTTCCTTGTGCTTTTAGATCTCCATCACATCATTCCACACTTTGACACACTTCAGTTGGGCTGATAAGTACAAATTCTATATGAACTGAAGATGAATAAATACACCTCTCTCAATGTTGAAAGATGTATAGAAGGGGGCCCGCTTTTGTTGCTCCCCATCACATTTTAAAGAACAACTACAGTTGCCAATGTAGCAGCTGGTATAAAAACGGAGGATCCCAACTTGCATACAGACCCGGCTGATGGATTGACAGTTTTGAGGGGTTTTGCTGTAATTCATTGACTAAACCTCCAAGTCATGGGAAATGATTTAGAAGGCCTACTTGGACAATGCATTGGCTAGGAATTCAGGAGCGTTGGGAATGTCTGCATGGGTTATCTCCCTGGAGAAACCCATTATCACTGGAACACTGGGAAGAAAGGGCCAAAAGGGAGGGATACGTAGCTGGCAGGATTCCAACCTGCGCGGGGAAACCCCAATGGATTTCGAGTCCATCGCCTTGACCACTCGGCCACAACTACTCAAAGACTCAAGCCGGGCTGCTTTCCAATGCGAAATAACGAGGTGTAACGACCAAACTTGTGGGAGCCTGACTACTGGGTTATATTGTTTTCATTCTCGTTCTTTCTCCTCTTGACTCTCCCTGATGGTCTAGTGGCTAGGATTCGGCGCTCTCACCGCCGCGGCCCGGGTTCGATTCCCGGTCAGGGAATTTGCTCATTTTGATGCTCTCCAATAACAATCTCCTGCAACTGTTTCCTCGTTCTTTCAGATTTCCTTGACATCATTCCTCACTTTGACACGCTTCAGTTGGGCTGATGAGTACAAATTCTATATGTACTGAACATGAATAAATACACCTCTCTCAATTTTGAAACATGTGTGGAAGGGGGGCCACTTTTGTTGCTCTGTAATTCACTAGCTAAACCTCCAAGTCATGGGAAATGATTTAGACGGCCTACTTGGACAATGCATTGCCTAGGAATCTTACAGAGGGGTCGTGGGCTATGCAAGCAGCTCTGCACCCATATATACCCCAGACACTTTGAAGCTACGTCTTCAAATGTCAGCTCCTTCCAGAGACATTACTGCATTTACCGGCGTCCTCGTGGCTTGGAGTGTTTACATTTCTCCCACATCTGAATCCACAAAGCCATATTGTTATTGTTCATCCCCAAACTCTGCCATTTGACCCCATACTTTCAGACCATGCGCTACGTGAATGCCTGTGTGTAACACCTCCCCTTAGGAAGCAAATCCCACCTTCCACTTGAACAATGGGAAAAAAGGGTCAAAGTTAAGGCTTACGTAGTAACAGGATGTGAACCTGCGCTGGTGAACTTTTGGCCTCTAGAAAGCACGCGCCAAGTTTTTTACATGGCATCAGTCAAAAGAGACTGCGACATAAGGAGCAGGTCAACCGCTCGTTTGGATCACAACAGGAGCCAAAATTGTCATCAATCTATATTTACTTAGCTGTTGCACAGAAAACTCAAATAATACGAGATCAATAGTCACAGGCCTTGCTGCTAAAGTCCATCAGGAACATTATTTGTTTTTGCCGCTTAATTCAGCTCAGGTGCGTTGGAAATGTCTGCACGTGTTATCTCCCTGGAGAAACCCATTATCACTGGAACACTGGGAAGAAAGGGCCAAAAGGGAGGCGTACGTAGCTGACAGGATTCGAACCTGCGCGGGGAAACCCCAATGGATTTCAAGTCCATCGCCTTGACCACTCGGCCACAACTACTCAAAGATTGGAGGTGGGCTGCTTTCCTGGGATGACTGAACTTTGACAGCGTAAATCACACATCGGCCACAATGTCAGGGAGCGTCAAGGAAGCTCCACATTAGAAATCTTGACCTAAACAGAGGGTAGACTTATTTACAGAACATGGGTCGAAACAAAAGGAGCTGTCAACCATTTTTTTTTCATTTACAGGAGGCGCAATAATTATTAGGAATTATTACTGAAGTTGCTGTTGCACTGAAAATGGAATTCAAATGAGATAACGGACTTTTTTTATAGAGAGGCCAATGAATTTGACAACAATATTTAACCTTTCAAAAGTGCAATCGTTGTATTATACATTTTGTGAATACCAAAGTTGGACCTGAGACCCCCTATACTGTAGCTGCTAGGAGTCTCGCTCAGGGAATGCTGACCGGCAGCAAGCCTCTGCTGCTTTCCAATGCGAAATAACGAGGTGTAACGACCAAATTTGTGCGAGCCTGACTACTGGGTTATATAGTTTTCATTCTCGTTCTTTCTCCTCTTAACTCTTCCTGATGGTCTAGTGGCTAGGATTCGGCGCTCTCACCGCCGCGGCCAGGATTCGATTCCCGGTAAGGGAAGTTGCTCATTTTGATGCTCTCCAATAACAATCTCCTGCAACTATTTCCTTGTGCTTTTAGATCTCCATCACATCATTCCACACTTTGACACACTTCAGTTGGGCTGATAAGTACAAATTCTATATGAACTGAAGATGAATAAATACACCTCTCTCAATGTTGAAAGATGTATAGAAGGGGGCCCGCTTTTGTTGCTCCCCATCACATTTTAAAGAACAACTACAGTTGCCAATGTAGCAGCTGGTATAAAAACGGAGGATCCCAACTTGCATACAGACCCGGCTGATGGATTGACAGTTTTGAGGGGTTTTGCTGTAATTCCTTCGACTAAACCTCCAAGTCATGGGAAATGATTTAGAAGGCCTACTTGGACAATGCATTGGCTAGGAATTCAGGAGCGTTGGGAATGTCTGCATGGGTTATCTCCCTGGAGAAACCCATTATCACTGGAACACTGGGAAGAAAGGGCCAAAAGGGAGGGATACGTAGCTGGCAGGATTCCAACCTGCGCGGGGAAACCCCAATGGATTTCGAGTCCATCGCCTTGACCACTCGGCCACAACTACTCAAAGACTCAAGCCGGGCTGCTTTCCAATGCGAAATAACGAGGTGTAACGACCAAACTTGTGGGAGCCTGACTACTGGGTTATATTGTTTTCATTCTCGTTCTTTCTCCTCTTGACTCTCCCTGATGGTCTAGTGGCTAGGATTCGGCGCTCTCACCGCCGCGGCCCGGGTTCGATTCCCGGTCAGGGAATTTGCTCATTTTGATGCTCTCCAATAACAATCTCCTGCAACTGTTTCCTCGTTCTTTCAGATTTCCTTGACATCATTCCTCACTTTGACACGCTTCAGTTGGGCTGATGAGTACAAATTCTATATGTACTGAACATGAATAAATACACCTCTCTCAATTTTGAAACATGTGTGGAAGGGGGGCCACTTTTGTTGCTCTGTAATTCACTAGCTAAACCTCCAAGTCATGGGAAATGATTTAGACGGCCTACTTGGACAATGCATTGCCTAGGAATCTTACAGAGGGGTCGTGGGCTATGCAAGCAGCTCTGCACCCATATATACCCCAGACACTTTGAAGCTACGTCTTCAAATGTCAGCTCCTTCCAGAGACATTACTGCATTTACCGGCGTCCTCGTGGCTTGGAGTGTTTACATTTCTCCCACATCTGAATCCACAAAGCCATATTGTTATTGTTCATCCCCAAACTCTGCCATTTGACCCCATACTTTCAGACCATGCGCTACGTGAATGCCTGTGTGTAACACCTCCCCTTAGGAAGCAAATCCCACCTTCCACTTGAACAATGGGAAAAAAGGGTCAAAGTTAAGGCTTACGTAGTAACAGGATGTGAACCTGCGCTGGTGAACTTTTGGCCTCTAGAAAGCACGCGCCAAGTTTTTTACATGGCATCAGTCAAAAGAGACTGCGACATAAGGAGCAGGTCAACCGCTCGTTTGGATCACAACAGGAGCCAAAATTGTCATCAATCTATATTTACTTAGCTGTTGCACAGAAAACTCAAATAATACGAGATCAATAGTCACAGGCCTTGCTGCTAAAGTCCATCAGGAACATTATTTGTTTTTGCCGCTTAATTCAGCTCAGGTGCGTTGGAAATGTCTGCACGTGTTATCTCCCTGGAGAAACCCATTATCACTGGAACACTGGGAAGAAAGGGCCAAAAGGGAGGCGTACGTAGCTGACAGGATTCGAACCTGCGCGGGGAAACCCCAATGGATTTCAAGTCCATCGCCTTGACCACTCGGCCACAACTACTCAAAGATTGGAGGTGGGCTGCTTTCCTGGGATGACTGAACTTTGACAGCGTAAATCACACATCGGCCACAATGTCAGGGAGCGTCAAGGAAGCTCCACATTAGAAATCTTGACCTAAACAGAGGGTAGACTTATTTACAGAACATGGGTCGAAACAAAAGGAGCTGTCAACCATTTTTTTTTCATTTACAGGAGGCGCAATAATTATTAGGAATTATTACTGAAGTTGCTGTTGCACTGAAAATGGAATTCAAATGAGATAACGGACTTTTTTTATAGAGAGGCCAATGAATTTGACAACAATATTTAACCTTTCAAAAGTGCAATCGTTGTATTATACATTTTGTGAATACCAAAGTTGGACCTGAGACCCCCTATACTGTAGCTGCTAGGAGTCTCGCTCAGGGAATGCTGACCGGCAGCAAGCCTCTGCTGCTTTCCAATGCGAAATAACGAGGTGTAACGACCAAATTTGTGCGAGCCTGACTACTGGGTTATATAGTTTTCATTCTCGTTCTTTCTCCTCTTAACTCTTCCTGATGGTCTAGTGGCTAGGATTCGGCGCTCTCACCGCCGCGGCCAGGATTCGATTCCCGGTAAGGGAAGTTGCTCATTTTGATGCTCTCCAATAACAATCTCCTGCAACTATTTCCTTGTGCTTTTAGATCTCCATCACATCATTCCACACTTTGACACACTTCAGTTGGGCTGATAAGTACAAATTCTATATGAACTGAAGATGAATAAATACACCTCTCTCAATGTTGAAAGATGTATAGAAGGGGGCCCGCTTTTGTTGCTCCCCATCACATTTTAAAGAACAACTACAGTTGCCAATGTAGCAGCTGGTATAAAAACGGAGGATCCCAACTTGCATACAGACCCGGCTGATGGATTGACAGTTTTGAGGGGTTTTGCTGTAATTCCTTCGACTAAACCTCCAAGTCATGGGAAATGATTTAGAAGGCCTACTTGGACAATGCATTGGCTAGGAATTCAGGAGCGTTGGGAATGTCTGCATGGGTTATCTCCCTGGAGAAACCCATTATCACTGGAACACTGGGAAGAAAGGGCCAAAAGGGAGGGATACGTAGCTGGCAGGATTCCAACCTGCGCGGGGAAACCCCAATGGATTTCGAGTCCATCGCCTTGACCACTCGGCCACAACTACTCAAAGACTCAAGCCGGGCTGCTTTCCAATGCGAAATAACGAGGTGTAACGACCAAACTTGTGGGAGCCTGACTACTGGGTTATATTGTTTTCATTCTCGTTCTTTCTCCTCTTGACTCTCCCTGATGGTCTAGTGGCTAGGATTCGGCGCTCTCACCGCCGCGGCCCGGGTTCGATTCCCGGTCAGGGAATTTGCTCATTTTGATGCTCTCCAATAACAATCTCCTGCAACTGTTTCCTCGTTCTTTCAGATTTCCTTGACATCATTCCTCACTTTGACACGCTTCAGTTGGGCTGATGAGTACAAATTCTATATGTACTGAACATGAATAAATACACCTCTCTCAATTTTGAAACATGTGTGGAAGGGGGGCCACTTTTGTTGCTCTGTAATTCACTAGCTAAACCTCCAAGTCATGGGAAATGATTTAGACGGCCTACTTGGACAATGCATTGCCTAGGAATCTTACAGAGGGGTCGTGGGCTATGCAAGCAGCTCTGCACCCATATATACCCCAGACACTTTGAAGCTACGTCTTCAAATGTCAGCTCCTTCCAGAGACATTACTGCATTTACCGGCGTCCTCGTGGCTTGGAGTGTTTACATTTCTCCCACATCTGAATCCACAAAGCCATATTGTTATTGTTCATCCCCAAACTCTGCCATTTGACCCCATACTTTCAGACCATGCGCTACGTGAATGCCTGTGTGTAACACCTCCCCTTAGGAAGCAAATCCCACCTTCCACTTGAACAATGGGAAAAAAGGGTCAAAGTTAAGGCTTACGTAGTAACAGGATGTGAACCTGCGCTGGTGAACTTTTGGCCTCTAGAAAGCACGCGCCAAGTTTTTTACATGGCATCAGTCAAAAGAGACTGCGACATAAGGAGCAGGTCAACCGCTCGTTTGGATCACAACAGGAGCCAAAATTGTCATCAATCTATATTTACTTAGCTGTTGCACAGAAAACTCAAATAATACGAGATCAATAGTCACAGGCCTTGCTGCTAAAGTCCATCAGGAACATTATTTGTTTTTGCCGCTTAATTCAGCTCAGGTGCGTTGGAAATGTCTGCACGTGTTATCTCCCTGGAGAAACCCATTATCACTGGAACACTGGGAAGAAAGGGCCAAAAGGGAGGCGTACGTAGCTGACAGGATTCGAACCTGCGCGGGGAAACCCCAATGGATTTCAAGTCCATCGCCTTGACCACTCGGCCACAACTACTCAAAGATTGGAGGTGGGCTGCTTTCCTGGGATGACTGAACTTTGACAGCGTAAATCACACATCGGCCAAAATGTCAGGGAGCGTCAAGGAAGCTCCACATTAGAAATCTTGACCTAAACAGAGGGTAGACTTATTTACAGAACATGGGTCGAAACAAAAGGAGCTGTCAACCATTTTTTTTTCATTTACAGGAGGCGCAATAATTATTAGGAATTATTACTGAAGTTGCTGTTGCACTGAAAATGGAATTCAAATGAGATAACGGACTTTTTTTATAGAGAGGCCAATGAATTTGACAACAATATTTAACCTTTCAAAAGTGCAATCGTTGTATTATACATTTTGTGAATACCAAAGTTGGACCTGAGACCCCCTATACTGTAGCTGCTAGGAGTCTCGCTCAGGGAATGCTGACCGGCAGCAAGCCTCTGCTGCTTTCCAATGCGAAATAACGAGGTGTAACGACCAAATTTGTGCGAGCCTGACTACTGGGTTATATAGTTTTCATTCTCGTTCTTTCTCCTCTTAACTCTTCCTGATGGTCTAGTGGCTAGGATTCGGCGCTCTCACCGCCGCGGCCAGGATTCGATTCCCGGTAAGGGAAGTTGCTCATTTTGATGCTCTCCAATAACAATCTCCTGCAACTATTTCCTTGTGCTTTTAGATCTCCATCACATCATTCCACACTTTGACACACTTCAGTTGGGCTGATAAGTACAAATTCTATATGAACTGAAGATGAATAAATACACCTCTCTCAATGTTGAAAGATGTATAGAAGGGGGCCCGCTTTTGTTGCTCCCCATCACATTTTAAAGAACAACTACAGTTGCCAATGTAGCAGCTGGTATAAAAACGGAGGATCCCAACTTGCATACAGACCCGGCTGATGGATTGACAGTTTTGAGGGGTTTTGCTGTAATTCCTTCGACTAAACCTCCAAGTCATGGGAAATGATTTAGAAGGCCTACTTGGACAATGCATTGGCTAGGAATTCAGGAGCGTTGGGAATGTCTGCATGGGTTATCTCCCTGGAGAAACCCATTATCACTGGAACACTGGGAAGAAAGGGCCAAAAGGGAGGGATACGTAGCTGGCAGGATTCCAACCTGCGCGGGGAAACCCCAATGGATTTCGAGTCCATCGCCTTGACCACTCGGCCACAACTACTCAAAGACTCAAGCCGGGCTGCTTTCCAATGCGAAATAACGAGGTGTAACGACCAAACTTGTGGGAGCCTGACTACTGGGTTATATTGTTTTCATTCTCGTTCTTTCTCCTCTTGACTCTCCCTGATGGTCTAGTGGCTAGGATTCGGCGCTCTCACCGCCGCGGCCCGGGTTCGATTCCCGGTCAGGGAATTTGCTCATTTTGATGCTCTCCAATAACAATCTCCTGCAACTGTTTCCTCGTTCTTTCAGATTTCCTTGACATCATTCCTCACTTTGACACGCTTCAGTTGGGCTGATGAGTACAAATTCTATATGTACTGAACATGAATAAATACACCTCTCTCAATTTTGAAACATGTGTGGAAGGGGGGCCACTTTTGTTGCTCTGTAATTCACTAGCTAAACCTCCAAGTCATGGGAAATGATTTAGACGGCCTACTTGGACAATGCATTGCCTAGGAATCTTACAGAGGGGTCGTGGGCTATGCAAGCAGCTCTGCACCCATATATACCCCAGACACTTTGAAGCTACGTCTTCAAATGTCAGCTCCTTCCAGAGACATTACTGCATTTACCGGCGTCCTCGTGGCTTGGAGTGTTTACATTTCTCCCACATCTGAATCCACAAAGCCATATTGTTATTGTTCATCCCCAAACTCTGCCATTTGACCCCATACTTTCAGACCATGCGCTACGTGAATGCCTGTGTGTAACACCTCCCCTTAGGAAGCAAATCCCACCTTCCACTTGAACAATGGGAAAAAAGGGTCAAAGTTAAGGCTTACGTAGTAACAGGATGTGAACCTGCGCTGGTGAACTTTTGGCCTCTAGAAAGCACGCGCCAAGTTTTTTACATGGCATCAGTCAAAAGAGACTGCGACATAAGGAGCAGGTCAACCGCTCGTTTGGATCACAACAGGAGCCAAAATTGTCATCAATCTATATTTACTTAGCTGTTGCACAGAAAACTCAAATAATACGAGATCAATAGTCACAGGCCTTGCTGCTAAAGTCCATCAGGAACATTATTTGTTTTTGCCGCTTAATTCAGCTCAGGTGCGTTGGAAATGTCTGCACGTGTTATCTCCCTGGAGAAACCCATTATCACTGGAACACTGGGAAGAAAGGGCCAAAAGGGAGGCGTACGTAGCTGACAGGATTCGAACCTGCGCGGGGAAACCCCAATGGATTTCAAGTCCATCGCCTTGACCACTCGGCCACAACTACTCAAAGATTGGAGGTGGGCTGCTTTCCTGGGATGACTGAACTTTGACAGCGTAAATCACACATCGGCCACAATGTCAGGGAGCGTCAAGGAAGCTCCACATTAGAAATCTTGACCTAAACAGAGGGTAGACTTATTTACAGAACATGGGTCGAAACAAAAGGAGCTGTCAACCATTTTTTTTTCATTTACAGGAGGCGCAATAATTATTAGGAATTATTACTGAAGTTGCTGTTGCACTGAAAATGGAATTCAAATGAGATAACGGACTTTTTTTATAGAGAGGCCAATGAATTTGACAACAATATTTAACCTTTCAAAAGTGCAATCGTTGTATTATACATTTTGTGAATACCAAAGTTGGACCTGAGACCCCCTATACTGTAGCTGCTAGGAGTCTCGCTCAGGGAATGCTGACCGGCAGCAAGCCTCTGCTGCTTTCCAATGCGAAATAACGAGGTGTAACGACCAAATTTGTGCGAGCCTGACTACTGGGTTATATAGTTTTCATTCTCGTTCTTTCTCCTCTTAACTCTTCCTGATGGTCTAGTGGCTAGGATTCGGCGCTCTCACCGCCGCGGCCAGGATTCGATTCCCGGTAAGGGAAGTTGCTCATTTTGATGCTCTCCAATAACAATCTCCTGCAACTATTTCCTTGTGCTTTTAGATCTCCATCACATCATTCCACACTTTGACACACTTCAGTTGGGCTGATAAGTACAAATTCTATATGAACTGAAGATGAATAAATACACCTCTCTCAATGTTGAAAGATGTATAGAAGGGGGCCCGCTTTTGTTGCTCCCCATCACATTTTAAAGAACAACTACAGTTGCCAATGTAGCAGCTGGTATAAAAACGGAGGATCCCAACTTGCATACAGACCCGGCTGATGGATTGACAGTTTTGAGGGGTTTTGCTGTAATTCCTTCGACTAAACCTCCAAGTCATGGGAAATGATTTAGAAGGCCTACTTGGACAATGCATTGGCTAGGAATTCAGGAGCGTTGGGAATGTCTGCATGGGTTATCTCCCTGGAGAAACCCATTATCACTGGAACACTGGGAAGAAAGGGCCAAAAGGGAGGGATACGTAGCTGGCAGGATTCCAACCTGCGCGGGGAAACCCCAATGGATTTCGAGTCCATCGCCTTGACCACTCGGCCACAACTACTCAAAGACTCAAGCCGGGCTGCTTTCCAATGCGAAATAACGAGGTGTAACGACCAAACTTGTGGGAGCCTGACTACTGGGTTATATTGTTTTCATTCTCGTTCTTTCTCCTCTTGACTCTCCCTGATGGTCTAGTGGCTAGGATTCGGCGCTCTCACCGCCGCGGCCCGGGTTCGATTCCCGGTCAGGGAATTTGCTCATTTTGATGCTCTCCAATAACAATCTCCTGCAACTGTTTCCTCGTTCTTTCAGATTTCCTTGACATCATTCCTCACTTTGACACGCTTCAGTTGGGCTGATGAGTACAAATTCTATATGTACTGAACATGAATAAATACACCTCTCTCAATTTTGAAACATGTGTGGAAGGGGGGCCACTTTTGTTGCTCTGTAATTCACTAGCTAAACCTCCAAGTCATGGGAAATGATTTAGACGGCCTACTTGGACAATGCATTGCCTAGGAATCTTACAGAGGGGTCGTGGGCTATGCAAGCAGCTCTGCACCCATATATACCCCAGACACTTTGAAGCTACGTCTTCAAATGTCAGCTCCTTCCAGAGACATTACTGCATTTACCGGCGTCCTCGTGGCTTGGAGTGTTTACATTTCTCCCACATCTGAATCCACAAAGCCATATTGTTATTGTTCATCCCCAAACTCTGCCATTTGACCCCATACTTTCAGACCATGCGCTACGTGAATGCCTGTGTGTAACACCTCCCCTTAGGAAGCAAATCCCACCTTCCACTTGAACAATGGGAAAAAAGGGTCAAAGTTAAGGCTTACGTAGTAACAGGATGTGAACCTGCGCTGGTGAACTTTTGGCCTCTAGAAAGCACGCGCCAAGTTTTTTACATGGCATCAGTCAAAAGAGACTGCGACATAAGGAGCAGGTCAACCGCTCGTTTGGATCACAACAGGAGCCAAAATTGTCATCAATCTATATTTACTTAGCTGTTGCACAGAAAACTCAAATAATACGAGATCAATAGTCACAGGCCTTGCTGCTAAAGTCCATCAGGAACATTATTTGTTTTTGCCGCTTAATTCAGCTCAGGTGCATTGGAAATGTCTGCACGTGTTATCTCCCTGGAGAAACCCATTATCACTGGAACACTGGGAAGAAAGGGCCAAAAGGGAGGCGTACGTAGCTGACAGGATTCGAACCTGCGCGGGGAAACCCCAATGGATTTCAAGTCCATCGCCTTGACCACTCGGCCACAACTACTCAAAGATTGGAGGTGGGCTGCTTTCCTGGGATGACTGAACTTTGACAGCGTAAATCACACATCGGCCACAATGTCAGGGAGCGTCAAGGAAGCTCCACATTAGAAATCTTGACCTAAACAGAGGGTAGACTTATTTACAGAACATGGGTCGAAACAAAAGGAGCTGTCAACCATTTTTTTTTCATTTACAGGAGGCGCAATAATTATTAGGAATTATTACTGAAGTTGCTGTTGCACTGAAAATGGAATTCAAATGAGATAACGGACTTGTTTTATAGAGAGGCCAATGAATTTGACAACAATATTTAACCTTTCAAAAGTGCAATCGTTGTATTATACATTTTGTGAATACCAAAGTTGGACCTGAGACCCCCTATACTGTAGCGGCTAGGAGTCTCGCTCAGGGAATGCTGACCGGCAGCAAGCCTCTGCTGCTTTCAAATGCGAAATAACGAGGTGTAACGACCAAATTTGTGGGAGCCTGACTACTGGGTTATATAGTTTTCATTCTCGTTCTTTCTCCTCTTAACTCTTCCTGATGGTCTAGTGGCTAGGATTCGGCGCTCTCACCGCCGCGGCCAGGATTCGATTCCCGGTCGGGGAAGTTGCTCATTTTGATGCTCTCCAATAACAATCTCCTGCAACTATTTCCTTGTGCTTTTAGATCTCCATCACATCATTCCACACTTTGACACACTTCAGTTGGGCTGATAAGTACAAATTCTATATGAACTGAAGATGAATAAATACACCTCTCTCAATGTTGAAAGATGTATAGAAGGGGGCCCGCTTTTGTTGCTCCCCATCACATTTTAAAGAACAACTACAGTTGCCAATGTAGCAGCTGGTATAAAAACGGAGGATCCCAACTTGCATACAGACCCGGCTGATGGATTGACAGTTTTGAGGGGTTTTGCTGTAATTCATTGACTAAACCTCCAAGTCATGGGAAATGATTTAGAAGGCCTACTTGGACAATGCATTGGCTAGGAATTCAGGAGCGTTGGGAATGTCTGCATGGGTTATCTCCCTGGAGAAACCCATTATCACTGGAACACTGGGAAGAAAGGGCCAAAAGGGAGGGATACGTAGCTGGCAGGATTCCAACCTGCGCGGGGAAACCCCAATGGATTTCGAGTCCATCGCCTTGACCACTCGGCCACAACTACTCAAAGACTCAAGCCGGGCTGCTTTCCAATGCGAAATAACGAGGTGTAACGACCAAACTTGTGGGAGCCTGACTACTGGGTTATATTGTTTTCATTCTCGTTCTTTCTCCTCTTGACTCTCCCTGATGGTCTAGTGGCTAGGATTCGGCGCTCTCACCGCCGCGGCCCGGGTTCGATTCCCGGTCAGGGAATTTGCTCATTTTGATGCTCTCCAATAACAATCTCCTGCAACTGTTTCCTCGTTCTTTCAGATTTCCTTGACATCATTCCTCACTTTGACACGCTTCAGTTGGGCTGATGAGTACAAATTCTATATGTACTGAACATGAATAAATACACCTCTCTCAATTTTGAAACATGTGTGGAAGGGGGGCCACTTTTGTTGCTCTGTAATTCACTAGCTAAACCTCCAAGTCATGGGAAATGATTTAGACGGCCTACTTGGACAATGCATTGCCTAGGAATCTTACAGAGGGGTCGTGGGCTATGCAAGCAGCTCTGCACCCATATATACCCCAGACACTTTGAAGCTACGTCTTCAAATGTCAGCTCCTTCCAGAGACATTACTGCATTTACCGGCGTCCTCGTGGCTTGGAGTGTTTACATTTCTCCCACATCTGAATCCACAAAGCCATATTGTTATTGTTCATCCCCAAACTCTGCCATTTGACCCCATACTTTCAGACCATGCGCTACGTGAATGCCTGTGTGTAACACCTCCCCTTAGGAAGCAAACCCCACCTTCCACTTGAACAATGGGAAAAAAGGGTCAAAGTTAAGGCTTACGTAGTAACAGGATGTGAACCTGCGCTGGTGAACTTTTGGCCTCTAGAAAGCACGCGCCAAGTTTTTTACATGGCATCAGTCAAAAGAGACTGCGACATAAGGAGCAGGTCAACCGCTCGTTTGGATCACAACAGGAGCCAAAATTGTCATCAATCTATATTTACTTAGCTGTTGCACAGAAAACTCAAATAATACGAGATCAATAGTCACAGGCCTTGCTGCTAAAGTCCATCAGGAACATTATTTGTTTTTGCCGCTTAATTCAGCTCAGGTGCGTTGGAAATGTCTGCACGTGTTATCTCCCTGGAGAAACCCATTATCACTGGAACACTGGGAAGAAAGGGCCAAAAGGGAGGCGTACGTAGCTGACAGGATTCGAACCTGCGCGGGGAAACCCCAATGGATTTCAAGTCCATCGCCTTGACCACTCGGCCACAACTACTCAAAGATTGGAGGTGGGCTGCTTTCCTGGGATGACTGAACTTTGACAGCGTAAATCACACATCGGCCACAATGTCAGGGAGCGTCAAGGAAGCTCCACATTAGAAATCTTGACCTAAACAGAGGGTAGACTTATTTACAGAACATGGGTCGAAACAAAAGGAGCTGTCAACCATTTTTTTTTCATTTACAGGAGGCGCAATAATTATTAGGAATTATTACTGAAGTTGCTGTTGCACTGAAAATGGAATTCAAATGAGATAACGGACTTTTTTTATAGAGAGGCCAATGAATTTGACAACAATATTTAACCTTTCAAAAGTGCAATCGTTGTATTATACATTTTGTGAATACCAAAGTTGGACCTGAGACCCCCTATACTGTAGCTGCTAGGAGTCTCGCTCAGGGAATGCTGACCGGCAGCAAGCCTCTGCTGCTTTCCAATGCGAAATAACGAGGTGTAACGACCAAATTTGTGCGAGCCTGACTACTGGGTTATATAGTTTTCATTCTCGTTCTTTCTCCTCTTAACTCTTCCTGATGGTCTAGTGGCTAGGATTCGGCGCTCTCACCGCCGCGGCCAGGATTCGATTCCCGGTAAGGGAAGTTGCTCATTTTGATGCTCTCCAATAACAATCTCCTGCAACTATTTCCTTGTGCTTTTAGATCTCCATCACATCATTCCACACTTTGACACACTTCAGTTGGGCTGATAAGTACAAATTCTATATGAACTGAAGATGAATAAATACACCTCTCTCAATGTTGAAAGATGTATAGAAGGGGGCCCGCTTTTGTTGCTCCCCATCACATTTTAAAGAACAACTACAGTTGCCAATGTAGCAGCTGGTATAAAAACGGAGGATCCCAACTTGCATACAGACCCGGCTGATGGATTGACAGTTTTGAGGGGTTTTGCTGTAATTCATTGACTAAACCTCCAAGTCATGGGAAATGATTTAGAAGGCCTACTTGGACAATGCATTGGCTAGGAATTCAGGAGCGTTGGGAATGTCTGCATGGGTTATCTCCCTGGAGAAACCCATTATCACTGGAACACTGGGAAGAAAGGGCCAAAAGGGAGGGATACGTAGCTGGCAGGATTCCAACCTGCGCGGGGAAACCCCAATGGATTTCGAGTCCATCGCCTTGACCACTCGGCCACAACTACTCAAAGACTCAAGCCGGGCTGCTTTCCAATGCGAAATAACGAGGTGTAACGACCAAACTTGTGGGAGCCTGACTACTGGGTTATATTGTTTTCATTCTCGTTCTTTCTCCTCTTGACTCTCCCTGATGGTCTAGTGGCTAGGATTCGGCGCTCTCACCGCCGCGGCCCGGGTTCGATTCCCGGTCAGGGAATTTGCTCATTTTGATGCTCTCCAATAACAATCTCCTGCAACTGTTTCCTCGTTCTTTCAGATTTCCTTGACATCATTCCTCACTTTGACACGCTTCAGTTGGGCTGATGAGTACAAATTCTATATGTACTGAACATGAATAAATACACCTCTCTCAATTTTGAAACATGTGTGGAAGGGGGGCCACTTTTGTTGCTCTGTAATTCACTAGCTAAACCTCCAAGTCATGGGAAATGATTTAGACGGCCTACTTGGACAATGCATTGCCTAGGAATCTTACAGAGGGGTCGTGGGCTATGCAAGCAGCTCTGCACCCATATATACCCCAGACACTTTGAAGCTACGTCTTCAAATGTCAGCTCCTTCCAGAGACATTACTGCATTTACCGGCGTCCTCGTGGCTTGGAGTGTTTACATTTCTCCCACATCTGAATCCACAAAGCCATATTGTTATTGTTCATCCCCAAACTCTGCCATTTGACCCCATACTTTCAGACCATGCGCTACGTGAATGCCTGTGTGTAACACCTCCCCTTAGGAAGCAAATCCCACCTTCCACTTGAACAATGGGAAAAAAGGGTCAAAGTTAAGGCTTACGTAGTAACAGGATGTGAACCTGCGCTGGTGAACTTTTGGCCTCTAGAAAGCACGCGCCAAGTTTTTTACATGGCATCAGTCAAAAGAGACTGCGACATAAGGAGCAGGTCAACCGCTCGTTTGGATCACAACAGGAGCCAAAATTGTCATCAATCTATATTTACTTAGCTGTTGCACAGAAAACTCAAATAATACGAGATCAATAGTCACAGGCCTTGCTGCTAAAGTCCATCAGGAACATTATTTGTTTTTGCCGCTTAATTCAGCTCAGGTGCGTTGGAAATGTCTGCACGTGTTATCTCCCTGGAGAAACCCATTATCACTGGAACACTGGGAAGAAAGGGCCAAAAGGGAGGCGTACGTAGCTGACAGGATTCGAACCTGCGCGGGGAAACCCCAATGGATTTCAAGTCCATCGCCTTGACCACTCGGCCACAACTACTCAAAGATTGGAGGTGGGCTGCTTTCCTGGGATGACTGAACTTTGACAGCGTAAATCACACATCGGCCACAATGTCAGGGAGCGTCAAGGAAGCTCCACATTAGAAATCTTGACCTAAACAGAGGGTAGACTTATTTACAGAACATGGGTCGAAACAAAAGGAGCTGTCAACCATTTTTTTTTCATTTACAGGAGGCGCAATAATTATTAGGAATTATTACTGAAGTTGCTGTTGCACTGAAAATGGAATTCAAATGAGATAACGGACTTTTTTTATAGAGAGGCCAATGAATTTGACAACAATATTTAACCTTTCAAAAGTGCAATCGTTGTATTATACATTTTGTGAATACCAAAGTTGGACCTGAGACCCCCTATACTGTAGCTGCTAGGAGTCTCGCTCAGGGAATGCTGACCGGCAGCAAGCCTCTGCTGCTTTCCAATGCGAAATAACGAGGTGTAACGACCAAATTTGTGCGAGCCTGACTACTGGGTTATATAGTTTTCATTCTCGTTCTTTCTCCTCTTAACTCTTCCTGATGGTCTAGTGGCTAGGATTCGGCGCTCTCACCGCCGCGGCCAGGATTCGATTCCCGGTAAGGGAAGTTGCTCATTTTGATGCTCTCCAATAACAATCTCCTGCAACTATTTCCTTGTGCTTTTAGATCTCCATCACATCATTCCACACTTTGACACACTTCAGTTGGGCTGATAAGTACAAATTCTATATGAACTGAAGATGAATAAATACACCTCTCTCAATGTTGAAAGATGTATAGAAGGGGGCCCGCTTTTGTTGCTCCCCATCACATTTTAAAGAACAACTACAGTTGCCAATGTAGCAGCTGGTATAAAAACGGAGGATCCCAACTTGCATACAGACCCGGCTGATGGATTGACAGTTTTGAGGGGTTTTGCTGTAATTCCTTCGACTAAACCTCCAAGTCATGGGAAATGATTTAGAAGGCCTACTTGGACAATGCATTGGCTAGGAATTCAGGAGCGTTGGGAATGTCTGCATGGGTTATCTCCCTGGAGAAACCCATTATCACTGGAACACTGGGAAGAAAGGGCCAAAAGGGAGGGATACGTAGCTGGCAGGATTCCAACCTGCGCGGGGAAACCCCAATGGATTTCGAGTCCATCGCCTTGACCACTCGGCCACAACTACTCAAAGACTCAAGCCGGGCTGCTTTCCAATGCGAAATAACGAGGTGTAACGACCAAACTTGTGGGAGCCTGACTACTGGGTTATATTGTTTTCATTCTCGTTCTTTCTCCTCTTGACTCTCCCTGATGGTCTAGTGGCTAGGATTCGGCGCTCTCACCGCCGCGGCCCGGGTTCGATTCCCGGTCAGGGAATTTGCTCATTTTGATGCTCTCCAATAACAATCTCCTGCAACTGTTTCCTCGTTCTTTCAGATTTCCTTGACATCATTCCTCACTTTGACACGCTTCAGTTGGGCTGATGAGTACAAATTCTATATGTACTGAACATGAATAAATACACCTCTCTCAATTTTGAAACATGTGTGGAAGGGGGGCCACTTTTGTTGCTCTGTAATTCACTAGCTAAACCTCCAAGTCATGGGAAATGATTTAGACGGCCTACTTGGACAATGCATTGCCTAGGAATCTTACAGAGGGGTCGTGGGCTATGCAAGCAGCTCTGCACCCATATATACCCCAGACACTTTGAAGCTACGTCTTCAAATGTCAGCTCCTTCCAGAGACATTACTGCATTTACCGGCGTCCTCGTGGCTTGGAGTGTTTACATTTCTCCCACATCTGAATCCACAAAGCCATATTGTTATTGTTCATCCCCAAACTCTGCCATTTGACCCCATACTTTCAGACCATGCGCTACGTGAATGCCTGTGTGTAACACCTCCCCTTAGGAAGCAAATCCCACCTTCCACTTGAACAATGGGAAAAAAGGGTCAAAGTTAAGGCTTACGTAGTAACAGGATGTGAACCTGCGCTGGTGAACTTTTGGCCTCTAGAAAGCACGCGCCAAGTTTTTTACATGGCATCAGTCAAAAGAGACTGCGACATAAGGAGCAGGTCAACCGCTCGTTTGGATCACAACAGGAGCCAAAATTGTCATCAATCTATATTTACTTAGCTGTTGCACAGAAAACTCAAATAATACGAGATCAATAGTCACAGGCCTTGCTGCTAAAGTCCATCAGGAACATTATTTGTTTTTGCCGCTTAATTCAGCTCAGGTGCGTTGGAAATGTCTGCACGTGTTATCTCCCTGGAGAAACCCATTATCACTGGAACACTGGGAAGAAAGGGCCAAAAGGGAGGCGTACGTTGCTGACAGGATTCGAACCTGCGCGGGGAAACCCCAATGGATTTCAAGTCCATCGCCTTGACCACTCGGCCACAACTACTCAAAGATTGGAGGTGGGCTGCTTTCCTGGGATGACTGAACTTTGACAGCGTAAATCACACATCGGCCACAATGTCAGGGAGCGTCAAGGAAGCTCCACATTAGAAATCTTGACCTAAACAGAGGGTAGACTTATTTACAGAACATGGGTCGAAACAAAAGGAGCTGTCAACCATTTTTTTTTCATTTACAGGAGGCGCAATAATTATTAGGAATTATTACTGAAGTTGCTGTTGCACTGAAAATGGAATTCAAATGAGATAACGGACTTTTTTTATAGAGAGGCCAATGAATTTGACAACAATATTTAACCTTTCAAAAGTGCAATCGTTGTATTATACATTTTGTGAATACCAAAGTTGGACCTGAGACCCCCTATACTGTAGCTGCTAGGAGTCTCGCTCAGGGAATGCTGACCGGCAGCAAGCCTCTGCTGCTTTCCAATGCGAAATAACGAGGTGTAACGACCAAATTTGTGCGAGCCTGACTACTGGGTTATATAGTTTTCATTCTCGTTCTTTCTCCTCTTAACTCTTCCTGATGGTCTAGTGGCTAGGATTCGGCGCTCTCACCGCCGCGGCCAGGATTCGATTCCCGGTAAGGGAAGTTGCTCATTTTGATGCTCTCCAATAACAATCTCCTGCAACTATTTCCTTGTGCTTTTAGATCTCCATCACATCATTCCACACTTTGACACACTTCAGTTGGGCTGATAAGTACAAATTCTATATGAACTGAAGATGAATAAATACACCTCTCTCAATGTTGAAAGATGTATAGAAGGGGGCCCGCTTTTGTTGCTCCCCATCACATTTTAAAGAACAACTACAGTTGCCAATGTAGCAGCTGGTATAAAAACGGAGGATCCCAACTTGCATACAGACCCGGCTGATGGATTGACAGTTTTGAGGGGTTTTGCTGTAATTCCTTCGACTAAACCTCCAAGTCATGGGAAATGATTTAGAAGGCCTACTTGGACAATGCATTGGCTAGGAATTCAGGAGCGTTGGGAATGTCTGCATGGGTTATCTCCCTGGAGAAACCCATTATCACTGGAACACTGGGAAGAAAGGGCCAAAAGGGAGGGATACGTAGCTGGCAGGATTCCAACCTGCGCGGGGAAACCCCAATGGATTTCGAGTCCATCGCCTTGACCACTCGGCCACAACTACTCAAAGACTCAAGCCGGGCTGCTTTCCAATGCGAAATAACGAGGTGTAACGACCAAACTTGTGGGAGCCTGACTACTGGGTTATATTGTTTTCATTCTCGTTCTTTCTCCTCTTGACTCTCCCTGATGGTCTAGTGGCTAGGATTCGGCGCTCTCACCGCCGCGGCCCGGGTTCGATTCCCGGTCAGGGAATTTGCTCATTTTGATGCTCTCCAATAACAATCTCCTGCAACTGTTTCCTCGTTCTTTCAGATTTCCTTGACATCATTCCTCACTTTGACACGCTTCAGTTGGGCTGATGAGTACAAATTCTATATGTACTGAACATGAATAAATACACCTCTCTCAATTTTGAAACATGTGTGGAAGGGGGGCCACTTTTGTTGCTCTGTAATTCACTAGCTAAACCTCCAAGTCATGGGAAATGATTTAGACGGCCTACTTGGACAATGCATTGCCTAGGAATCTTACAGAGGGGTCGTGGGCTATGCAAGCAGCTCTGCACCCATATATACCCCAGACACTTTGAAGCTACGTCTTCAAATGTCAGCTCCTTCCAGAGACATTACTGCATTTACCGGCGTCCTCGTGGCTTGGAGTGTTTACATTTCTCCCACATCTGAATCCACAAAGCCATATTGTTATTGTTCATCCCCAAACTCTGCCATTTGACCCCATACTTTCAGACCATGCGCTACGTGAATGCCTGTGTGTAACACCTCCCCTTAGGAAGCAAATCCCACCTTCCACTTGAACAATGGGAAAAAAGGGTCAAAGTTAAGGCTTACGTAGTAACAGGATGTGAACCTGCGCTGGTGAACTTTTGGCCTCTAGAAAGCACGCGCCAAGTTTTTTACATGGCATCAGTCAAAAGAGACTGCGACATAAGGAGCAGGTCAACCGCTCGTTTGGATCACAACAGGAGCCAAAATTGTCATCAATCTATATTTACTTAGCTGTTGCACAGAAAACTCAAATAATACGAGATCAATAGTCACAGGCCTTGCTGCTAAAGTCCATCAGGAACATTATTTGTTTTTGCCGCTTAATTCAGCTCAGGTGCGTTGGAAATGTCTGCACGTGTTATCTCCCTGGAGAAACCCATTATCACTGGAACACTGGGAAGAAAGGGCCAAAAGGGAGGCGTACGTAGCTGACAGGATTCGAACCTGCGCGGGGAAACCCCAATGGATTTCAAGTCCATCGCCTTGACCACTCGGCCACAACTACTCAAAGATTGGAGGTGGGCTGCTTTCCTGGGATGACTGAACTTTGACAGCGTAAATCACACATCGGCCACAATGTCAGGGAGCGTCAAGGAAGCTCCACATTAGAAATCTTGACCTAAACAGAGGGTAGACTTATTTACAGAACATGGGTCGAAACAAAAGGAGCTGTCAACCATTTTTTTTTCATTTACAGGAGGCGCAATAATTATTAGGAATTATTACTGAAGTTGCTGTTGCACTGAAAATGGAATTCAAATGAGATAACGGACTTGTTTTATAGAGAGGCCAATGAATTTGACAACAATATTTAACCTTTCAAAAGTGCAATCGTTGTATTATACATTTTGTGAATACCAAAGTTGGACCTGAGACCCCCTATACTGTAGCGGCTAGGAGTCTCGCTCAGGGAATGCTGACCGGCAGCAAGCCTCTGCTGCTTTCCAATGCGAAATAACGAGGTGTAACGACCAAATTTGTGGGAGCCTGACTACTGGGTTATATAGTTTTCATTCTCGTTCTTTCTCCTCTTAACTCTTCCTGATGGTCTAGTGGCTAGGATTCGGCGCTCTCACCGCCGCGGCCAGGATTCGATTCCCGGTCAGGGAAGTTGCTCATTTTGATGCTCTCCAATAACAATCTCCTGCAACTATTTCCTTGTGCTTTTAGATCTCCATCACATCATTCCACACTTTGACACACTTCAGTTGGGCTGATAAGTACAAATTCTATATGAACTGAAGATGAATAAATACACCTCTCTCAATGTTGAAAGATGTATAGAAGGGGGCCCGCTTTTGTTGCTCCCCATCACATTTTAAAGAACAACTACAGTTGCCAATGTAGCAGCTGCTATAAAAACGGAGGATCCCAACTTGCATACAGACCCGGCTGATGGATTGACAGTTTTGAGGGGTTTTGCTGTAATTCCTTCGACTAAACCTCCAAGTCATGGGAAATGATTTAGAAGGCCTACTTGGACAATGCATTGGCTAGGAATTCAGGAGCGTTGGGAATGTCTGCATGGGTTATCTCCCTGGAGAAACCCATTATCACTGGAACACTGGGAAGAAAGGGCCAAAAGGGAGGGATACGTAGCTGGCAGGATTCCAACCTGCGCGGGGAAACCCCAATGGATTTCGAGTCCATCGCCTTGACCACTCGGCCACAACTACTCAAAGACTCAAGCCGGGCTGCTTTCCAATGCGAAATAACGAGGTGTAACGACCAAACTTGTGGGAGCCTGACTACTGGGTTATATTGTTTTCATTCTCGTTCTTTCTCCTCTTGACTCTCCCTGATGGTCTAGTGGCTAGGATTCGGCGCTCTCACCGCCGCGGCCCGGGTTCGATTCCTGGTCAGGGAATTTGCTCATTTTGATGCTCTCCAATAACAATCTCCTGCAACTGTTTCCTCGTTCTTTCAGATTTCCTTGACATCATTCCTCACTTTGACACGCTTCAGTTGGGCTGATGAGTACAAATTCTATATGTACTGAACATGAATAAATACACCTCTCTCAATTTTGAAACATGTGTGGAAGGGGGGCCACTTTTGTTGCTCTGTAATTCACTAGCTAAACCTCCAAGTCATGGGAAATGATTTAGACGGCCTACTTGGACAATGCATTGCCTAGGAATCTTACAGAGGGGTCGTGGGCTATGCAAGCAGCTCTGCACCCATATATACCCCAGACACTTTGAAGCTACGTCTTCAAATGTCAGCTCCTTCCAGAGACATTACTGCATTTACCGGCGTCCTCGTGGCTTGGAGTGTTTACATTTCTCCCACATCTGAATCCACAAAGCCATATTGTTATTGTTCATCCCCAAACTCTGCCATTTGACCCCATACTTTCAGACCATGCGCTACGTGAATGCCTGTGTGTAACACCTCCCCTTAGGAAGCAAATCCCACCTTCCACTTGAACAATGGGAAAAAAGGGTCAAAGTTAAGGCTTACGTAGTAACAGGATGTGAACCTGCGCTGGTAATCTCCAGTGCACGTCGAGTCTATGGGGTTGAGCACGGGGACCAAACTGCATCCAACGGGAACATAGGATGCTGTCCCGGAACAGTTGGACGTTGACATATGAAGCCTCTAAGCGGGGATGACGTCAAGCACCGTCAAAGACAGTCCACATGTGAACTCTTGGCCGAAAGAATGCGCCAAGTTTTTTACATGGCATCAGTCAAAAGAGACTGCGACATAAGGAGCAGGTCAACCGCTCGTTTGGATCGCAACAGGAGCCAAAATTGTCATCAATCTATATTCACTTAGCTGTTGCACAGAAAACTCAAATAATACGAGATCAATAGTCACAGGCCTTGCTGCTAAAGTCCATCAGGAACATTATTTGTTTTTGCTGCTTAATTCAGCTCAGGTGCGTTGGAAATGTCTGCACTTGTTATCTCCCTGGAGAAACCCATTATCACTGGAACACTGGGAAGAAAGGGCCAAAAGGGAGGCGTACGTAGCTGACAGGATTCGAACCTGCGCGGGGAAACCCCAATAGATTTCAAGTCCATCGCCTTGACCACTCGGCCACAACTACTCAAAGATTGGAGGTGGGCTGCTTTCCTGGGATGACTGAACTTTGACAGCGTAAATCACACATCGGCCACAATGTCAGGGATCGTCAAGGAAGCTCCACATTAGAAATCTTGACCTAAACAGAGGGTAGACTTATTTACAGAACATGGGTCGAAACAAAAGGAGCTGTCAACCATTTTTTTTTTCATTTACAGGAAGCGCAATAATTATTAGGAATTATTACTAAAGTTGCTGTTGCACTGAAAATGGAATTCAAATGAGATAACGGACTTGTTTTATAGAGAGGCCAATGAATTTGACAACAATATTTAACCTTTCAAAAGTGCAATCGTTGTATTATACATCTTGTGAATACCAAAGTTGGACCTGAGACCCCCTATACTGTAGCGGCTAGGAGTCTCGCTCAGGAAATGCTGACAGGCAGCAAGCCTCTGCTGCTTTCCAATGCGAAATAACGAGGTGTAACGACCAAATTTGTGGGAGCCTGACTACTGGGTTATATAGTTTTCATTCTCGCTCCTTCCAGTCTTGACTCTCCCTGATGGTCTAGTGGCTAGGACTCGGCGCTCTCACCGCCGCGGCCCGGGTTCGATTCCCGGTCTGGGAATTAGATCACATTGATGCTCTCCAATAACAATCTCCTGCAACTGTTTCCTTGTGCTTTTAGATCTCCATCACATCATTCCACACTTTGACACACTTCAGTTTGGCTGATAAGTACAAATTCTATATGAACTGAAGATGAATAAATACACCTCTCTCAATGTTGAAAGATGTATAGAAGGGGGCCCGCTTTTCTTGCTCCCCATCACATTTTAAAGAACAACGTACAGTTGCCAATGTAGCAGCTGGTATAAAAACGGAGGATCCCAACTTGCATACAGACCCGGCTGATGGATTGACAGTTTTGAGGGGTTTTGCTGTAATTCATTGACTAAACCTCCAAGTCATGGGAAATGATTTAGAAGGCCTACTTGGACAATGCATTGGCTAGGAATTCAGGAGCGTTGGGAATGTCTGCATGCGTTATATCCCTGGAGAAACCCATTATCACTGGAACACTGGGAAGAAAGGGCCAAAAGGGAGGGATACGTAGCTGGCAGGATTCCAACATGCGCGGGGAAACCCCAATGGATTTCGAGTCCATCGCCTTGACCACTCGGCCACAACTACTCAAAGACTCAAGCCGGGCTGCTTTCCAATGCGAAATAACGAGGTGTAACGACCAAACTTGTGGGAGCCTGACTACTGGGTTATATTGTTTTCATTCTCGTTGTTTCTCCTCTTGACTCTCCCTGATGGTCTAGTGGCTAGGATTCGGCGCTCTCACCGCCGCGGCCCGGGTTCGATTCTCGGTCAGGGAATTAGATCACATTGATGCTCTCCAATAACAATCTCCTGCAACTGTTTCCTTGTGCTTTTAGATCTCCATCACATCATTCCACACTTTGACACATTTCAGTTGGGCTGATAAGTACAAATTCTATATGAACTGAAGATGAATAAATACACCTCTCTCAATGTTGAAAGATGTATAGAAGGGGGCCCGCTTTTGTTGCTCCCCATCACATTTTAAAGAACAACGTACAGTTGCCAATGTAGCAGCTGGTATAAAAACGGAGGATCCCAACTTGCATACAGACCCGGCTGATGGATTTACAGTTTTGAGGGGTTTTGCTGTAATTCATTGACTAAACCTCCAAGTCATGGGAAATGATTTAGAAGGCCTACTTGGACAATGCATTGGCTAGGAATTCAGGAGCGTTGGGAATGTCTGCATGCGTTATCTCCCTGGAGAAACCCATTATCACTGGAACACTGGGAAGAAAGGGCCAAAAGGGAGGGATACGTAGCTGGCAGGATTCAAACCTGCGCGGGGAAACCCCAATGGATTTCGAGTCCATCGCCTTGACCACTCGGCCACAACTACTCAAAGACTCAAGCCGGGCTGCTTTCCAATGCGAAATAACGAGGTGTAACGACCAAACTTGTGGGAGCCTGACTACTGGGTTATATTGTTTTCATTCTCGTTCTTTCTCCTCTTGACTCTCCCTGATGGTCTAGTGGCTAGGATTCGGCGCTCTCACCGCCGCGGCCCAGGTCGATTCCCGGTCAGGGAATTTGCTGATTTTGATGCCCTCCAATAACAATCTCCTGCAACTGTTTCCTCGTTCTTTTAGATTTCCTTGACATCATTCCTCACTTTGACACGCTTCAGTTGGGCTGATGAGTACAAATTCTATATGTGCTGAACATGAATAAATTCACCTCTCTCAATTTTGAAACATGTGTGGAAGGGGGGCCACTTTTGTTGCTCTGTAATTCACTGGCTAAACCTCCAAGTCATGGGAAATGATTTAGACGGCCTACTTGGACAATGCATTGCCTAGGAATCTTACAGAGGGGTCGTGGGCTATGCAAGCAGCTCTGCACCCATATATACCCCCGACACTTTGAAGCTACGTCTTCAAATGTCAGCTCCTTCCAGAGACATTACTGCATATACCGGCGTCCTCGTGGCTTGGAGTGTTTACATTTCTCCCACATCTGAATCCACAAAGCCATATTGTTATTGTTCATCCCCAAACTCTGCCATTTGACCCCATACTTTCAGACCATGCGCTACGTGAATGCCTGTGTGTAACACCTCCCCTTAGGAAGCAAATCCCACCTTCCACTTGAACAATGGGAAAAAAGGGTCAAAGTTAAGGCTTACGTAGTAACAGGATGTGAACCTGCGCTGGTAATCTCCAGTGCACGTCGAGTCTATGGGGTTGAGCACGGGGACCAAACTGCATCCAACGGGAACATAGGATGCTGTCCCGGAACAGTTGGACTTTGACATATGAAGCCTCTAAGCGGGGATGACGTCAAGCACCGTCAAAGACAGTCCACATGTGAACTCTTGGCCGAAAGAATGCGCCAAGTTTTTAACATGGCATCAGTCAAAAGAGACTGCGACATAAGGAGCAGGTCAACCGCTCGTTTGGATCACAACAGGAGCCAAAATTGTCATCAATCTATATTTACTTAGCTGTTGCACAGAAAACTCAAATAATACGACATCAATAGTCACAGGCCTTGCTGCTAAAGTCCATCAGGAACATTATTTGTTTTGTTTAAGGAAGCTCCACATTAGAAATCTTGACCTAAACAGAGGGTAGACTTATTTACAGAATATGGATCGAAACAAAAGGAGCTGTCAACCATTTTTTTTTTCATTTGCACCGAAAATGTAATTCAAATGAGATAACGGACTTGTTTTATAGAGAGGCCAATGAATTTGACAACAATATTTAACCTTTCAAAAGTGTAATCGTTGTATTATACATTTTGTGAATACCAAAGTTGGACCTGAGACCCCCTATACTGTAGCTGCTAGGAGTCTCGCTCAGGGAATGCTGACCGGCAGCAAGCCTCTGCTGCTTTCCAATGCGAAATAACGAGGTGTAACGACCAAATTTGTGGGAGCCTGACTACTGGGTTATATAGTTTTCATTCTCGCTCCTTCCCGTCTTGACTCTCCCTGATGGTCTAGTGGCTAGGATTCGGTGCTCTTATCGCCGCGGCCCGGGTTCGATTCCCGGTCAGGGAATTAGATCACATTGATGCTCTCAAATAACAATCTCCTGCAACTGTTTCCTTGTGCTTTTAGATCTCCATCACATCATTCCACACTTTGACACACTTCAGTTGACTGCGACATAAGGAGCAGGTCAACCGCTCGTTTGGATCACAACAGGAGCCAAAATTGTCATCAATCTATATTTACTTAGCTGTTGCACAGAAAACTCAAATAATACAAGATCAATAGTCACAGGCCTTGCTGCTAAAGTCCATCAGGAACATTATTTGTTTTTGCCACTTAATTCAGCTCAGGTGCATTGGAAATGTCTGCACGTGTTATCTCCTTGGAGAAACCCATTATCACTGGAACACTGGGAAGAAAGGGAGGCATACGTAGCTGACAGGATTCGAACCTGCGCGGGGAAACCCCAATGGATTTCAAGTCCATCGCCTTGACCACTCGGCCACAACTACTCAAAGATTGGAGGTGGGCTGCTTTCCTGGGATGACTGAACTTTGACAGCGTAAATCACACATCGGCCACAATGTCAGGGAGCGTCAAGGAAGCTCCACATTAGAAATCTTGACCTAAACAGAGGGTAGACTTATTTACAGAACATGGGTCGAAACAAAAGGAGCTGTCAACCATTTTTTTTTCATTTACAGGAGGCGCAATAATTATTAGGAATTATTACTAAAGTTGCTGTTGCACTGAAAATGGAATTCAAATGAGATAACGGACTTGTTTTATAGAGAGGCCAATGAATTTGACAACAATATTTAACCTTTCAAAAGTGCAATCGTTGTATTATACATTTTGTGAATACCAAAGTTGGACCTGAGACCCCCTATACTGTAGCGGCTAGGAGTCTCGCTCAGGGAATGCTGACCGGCAGCAAGCCTCTGCTACTTTCAAATGCGAAATAACGAGGTGTAACGACCAAATTTGTGGGAGCCTGACTACTGGGTTATATAGTTTTCATTCTCGCTCCTTCCCGTCTTGACTCTCCCTGATGGTCTAGTGGCTAGGATTCGGCGCTCTCACCGCCGCGGCCTGGGTTCCATTCCCGGTCAGGGAATTAGATCACATTGATGCTCTCCAATAACAATCTCCTGCAACTGTTTCCTTGTGCTTTTAGATCTCCATCACATCATTCCACACTTTGACACATTTCAGTTGGGCTGATAAGTACAAATTCTATATGAACTGAAGATGAATAAATACACCTCTCTCAATGTTGAAAGATGTATAGAAGGGGGCCCGCTTTTGTTGATCCCCATCACATTTTAAAGAACAACGTACAGTTGCCAATGTAGCAGCTGGTATAAAAACGGAGGATCCCAACTTGCATACAGACCCGGCTGATGGATTGACAGTTTTGAGGGGTTTTGCTGTAATTCATTGACTAAACCTCCAAGTCATGGGAAATGATTTAGAAGGCCTACTTAGACAATGCATTGGCTAGGAATTTAGGAGCGTTGGGAATGTCTGCATGCGTTATCTCCCTGGAGAAACCCATTATCACTGGAACACTGGGAAGAAAGGGCCAAAAGGGAGGGATACGTAGTTGGCAGGATTCCAACCTGCGCGGGGAAACCCCAATGGATTTCGAGTCCATCGCCTTGACCACTCGGCCACAACTACTCAAAGACTCAAGCCGGGCTGCTTTCCAATGCGAACTAACGAGGTGTAACGACCAAACTTGTGGGAGCCTGACTACTGGGTTATATTGTTTTCATTCTCGTTCTTTCTCCTCTTGACTCTCCCTGATGGTCTAGTGGCTAGGATTCGGCGCTCTCACCGCCGCAGCCCGGGTTCGATTCCTGGTCAGGGAATTAGATCACATTGATGCTCTCCAATAACAATCTCCTGCAACTGTTTCCTCGTTCTTTTAGATTTCCTTGACATCATTCCTCACTTTGACACGCTTCAGTTGGGCTGATGAGTACAAATTCTATATGTGCTGAACATGAATAAATATACCTCTCTCCATTTTGAAACATGTGTGGAAGGGGGGCCACTTTTGTTGCTCTGTAATTCACTGGCTAAACCTCCAAGTCATGGGAAATGATTTAGACGGCGTACTTGGACAATGCATTGCCTAGGAATCCCACAGAGGGGTCGTGGGCTATGCAAGCAGCTCTGCACCCATATATACCCCCGACACTTTGAAGCTACGTCTTCAAATGTCAGCTCCTTCCAGAGACATTACTGCATTTACCGGCGTCCTCGTGGCTTGGAGTGTTTACATTTCTCCCACATCTGAATCCACAAAGCCATATTGTTATTGTTCATCCCCAAACTCTGCCATTTGACCCCATACTTTCAGACCATGCGCTACGTGAATGCCTGTGTGTAACACCTCCCCTTAGGAAGCAAATCCCACCTTCCACTTGAACAATGGGAAAAAAGGGTCAAAGTTAAGGCTTACGTAGTAACAGGATGTGAACCTGCGCTGGTGAACTCTTGGCCTCTAGAAAGCACGCGCCAAGTTTTTTACATGGCATCAGTCAAAAGAGACTGCGACATAAGGAGCAGGTCAACCGCTCGTTTGGATCACAACAGGAGACAAAATTGTCATCAATCTATATTTACTTAGCTGTTGCACAGAAAACTCAAATAATACGAGATCAATAGTCACAGGCCTTGCTGCTAAAGTCCATCAGGAACATTATTTGTTTTTGCCGCTTAATTCAGCTCAGGTGCGTTGGAAATGTCTGCACGTGTTATCTCCCTGGAGAAACCCATTATCACTGGAACACTGGGAAGAAAGGGAGGCATACGTAGCTGACAGGATTCGAACCTGCGCGGGGATTTCCCAATGGATTTCAAGTCCATCGCCTTGACCACTCGGCCACAACTACTCAAAGATTTGAGGTGGGCTGCTTTCCTGGGATGACTGAACTTTGACAGCGTAAATCACACATCGGCCACAATGTCAGGGAGCGTCAAGGAAGCTCCACATTAGAAATCTTGACCTAAACAGAGGGTAGACTTATTTACAGAACATGGGTCGAAACAAAAGGAGCTGTCAACCATTTTTTTTTCATTTACAGGAGGCGCAATAATTATTAGGAATTATTACTAAAGTTGCTGTTGCAGTGAAAATGGAATTCAAATGAGATAACGGACTTGTTTTATAGAGAGGCCAATGAATTTGACAACAATATTTAACCTTTCAAAAGTGCAATCGTTGTATTATACATTTTGTGAATACCAAAGTTGGACCTGAGACCCCCTATACTGTAGCGGCTAGGAGTCTCGCTCAGGGAATGCTGACCGGCAGCAATCCTCTGCTGCTTTCAAATGCGAAATAACGAGGTGTAAGGACCAAATTTGTGGGAGCCTGACTACTGGGTTATATAGTTTTCATTCTCGCTCCTTCCCGTCTTGACTCTCCCTGATGGTCTAGTGGCTAGGATTCGGCGCTCTCACCGCCGCGGCAGGATTCGATTCCCGGTCAGGGAATTAGATCACATTGATGCTCTCCAATAACAATCTCCTGCAACTGTTTCCTTGTGCTTTTAGATCTCCATCACATCATTCCACACTTTGACACATTTCAGTTGGGCTGATAAGTACAAATTCTATATGAACTGAAGATGAATAAATACACCTCTCTCAATGTTGAAAGATGTATAGAAGGGGGCCCGCTTTTGTTGCTCCCCATCACATTTTAAAGAACAACGTACAGTTGCCAATGTAGCAGCTGGTATAAAAACGGAGGATCCCAACTTGCATACAGACCCGGCTGATGGATTGACAGTTTTGAGGGGTTTTGCTGTAATTCATTGACTAAACCTCCAAGTCATGGGAAATGATTTAGAAGGCCTACTTGGACAATGCATTGGCTAGGAATTCAGGAGCGTTGGGAATGTCTGCATGCGTTATCTCCCTGGAGAAACCCATTATCACTGGAACACTGGGAAGAAAGGGCCAAAAGGGAGGGATACGTAGCTGGCAGGATTCCAACCTGCGCGGGGAAACCCCAATGGATTTCGAGTCCATCGCCTTGACCACTCGGCCACAACTACTCAAAGACTCAAGCCGGGCTGCTTTCCAATGCGAACTAACGAGGTGTAACGACCAAACTTGTGGGAGCCTGACTACTGGGTTATATTGTTTTCATTCTCGTTCTTTCTCCTCTTGACTCTCCCTGATGGTCTAGTGGCTAGGATTCGGCGCTCTCACCGCCGCGGCCAGGATTCGATTCCCGGTCAGGGAAGTTGCTCATTTTGATGCTCTCCAATAACAATCTCCTGCAACTGTTTCCTCGTTCTTTTAGATTTCCTTGACATCATTCCTCACTTTGAAACGCTTCAGTTGGGCTGATGAGTACAAATTCTATATGTGCTGAACATGAATAAATACACCTCTCTCCATTTTGAAACATGTGTGGAAGGGGGGCCACTTTTGTTGCTCTGTAATTCACTGGCTAAACCTCCAAGTCATGGGAAATGATTTAGACGGCCTACTTGGACAATGCATTGCCTAGGAATCCCACAGAGGGGTCGTGGGCTATGCAAGCAGCTCTGCACCCATATATACCCCCGACACTTTGAAGCTACGTCTTCAAATGTCAGCTCCTTCCAGAGATATTACTGCATTTACCGGTGTCCTCGTGGCTTGGAGTGTTTACATTTCTCCCACATCTGAAACCACAAAGCCATATTGTTATTGTTCATCCCCAAACTCTGCCATTTGACCACATACTTTCAGACCATGCGCTACGTGAATGCGTGTGTGTAGCACCTCCCCTTAGGAAGTAAATCCCACCTTCCACTTGAACAATGGGAAAAAAGGGTCAAAGTTAAGGCTTACGTAGTAACAGGATGTGAACCTGCGCTGGTAATCTCCAGTGCACGTCGAGTCTATGGGGTTGAGCACGGGGACGAAACTGCTTCCAACGGGAACATAGGATGCTGTCCCGGAACTGTTGGACTTTGACATATGAAGCCTCTAAGCGGGGATGACGTCAAGCACCGTCAAAGACAGTCCACATGTGAACTCTTGGCCGAAAGAATGCGCCAAGTTTTTTACATGGCATCAGTCAAAAGAGACTGCGACATAAGGAGCAGGTCAACCGCTCGTTTGGATCACAACAGGAGCCAAAATTGTCATCAATCTATATTTACTTAGCTGTTGCACAGTAAACTCAAATAATACGAGATCAATAGTCACAGGCCTTGCTGCTAAAGTCCATCAGGAACATTATTTGTTTTTGCCGCTTAATTCAGCTCAGGTACCTTGGAAATGTCTGCACATGTTATCTCCCTGGAGAAACCCATTATCACTGGAACACTGGGAAGAAAGGGCCGAAAGGGAGGCATACGTAGCTGACAGGATTCGAACCTGCGCGGGGAAACCCCAATGGATTTCAAGTCCATCGCCTTGACCACTCGGCCACAACTACTCAAAGATTTGAGATGGGTTGCTTTCCTGGGATGACTGAACTTTGACAGCGCAAATCACACATCGGCCACAATGTCAGGGAGCGTCAAGGAAGCTCCACATTAGAAATCTTGACCTAAACAGAGGGTAGACTTATTTACAGAACATGGGTCGAAACAAAAGGAGCTGTCAACCATTTTTTTTTCATTTACAGGAGGCGCAATAATTATTAGGAAATATTACTAAAGTTGCTGTTGCAGTGAAAATGGAATTCAAATGTAATTATAGAGAGGCCAATGAATTTGACAACAATATTTAACCTTTCAAAAGTGCAATCGTTGTATTATACATTTTGTGAATACCAAAGTTGGACCTGAGACCCCCTATACTGTAGCGGCTAGGTGTCTCGCTCAGGGAATGCTGACCGGCAGCAAGCCTCTGCTGCTTTCAAATGCGAAATAACGAGGTGTAACGACCAAATTTGTGGGAGCCTGACTACTGGGTTATATAGTTTTCATTCTTGTTCTTTCTCGTCTTGACTCTCCCTGATGGTCTAGTGGCTAGGATTCGGCGCTCTCACCGCCGCGGCCAGGATTCGATTCCCGGTCAGGGAAGTTGCTCATTTTGATGCTCTCCAATAACAATCTCCTGCAACTGTTTCCTTGTGCTTTTAGATCTCCATCACATCATTCCACACTTTGACACTTTTCAGTTGGGCTGATAAGTACAAATTCTATATGAACTGAAGATGAATAAATACACCTCTCTCAATGTTGAAAGATGTATAGAAGGGGGCCCGCTTTTGTTGCTCCCCATCACATTTTAAAGAACAACGTACAGTTGCCAATGTAGCAGCTGGTATAAAAACGGAGGATCCCAACTTGCATACAGACCCGGCTGATGGATTGACAGTTTTGAGGGGTTTTGCTGTAATTCATTGACTAAACCTCCAAGTCATGGGAAACGATTTAGAAGGCCTACTTGGACAATGCATTGGCTAGGAATTCAGGAGCGTTGGGAATGTCTGCATGCATTATCTCCTTGGAGAAACCCATTATCACTGGAACACTGGGAAGAAAGGGCCAAAAGGGAGGCGTACGTAGCTGGCAGGATTCGAACCTGCGCGGGGAAACCCCAATGGATTTCGAGTCCATCGCCTTGACCACTCGGCCACAACTACTCAAAGACTCAAGCCGGGCTGCTTTCCAATGTGAAATAACGAGGTGTAACGACCAAATTTGTGGGAGCCTGACTACTGGGTTATATTGTTTTCATTCTCGTTCTTTCTCCTCTTGACTCTCCCTGATGGTCTAGTGGCTAGGATTCGGCGCTTTCACCGCCGCGGCCCGGGTTCGATTCCCGGTCAGGGAATTTGCTCATTTTGATGCCCTCCAATAACAATCTCCTGCAACTGTTTCCTCGTTCTTTTAGATTTCCTTGACATCATTCCTCACTTTGACACGCTTCAGTTGGGCTGATGAGTACAAATTCTATATGTACTGAACATGAATAAATTCACCTCTCTCAATTTTGAAACATGTGTGGAAGGGGGGCCACTTTTGTTGCTCTGTAATTCACTGGCTAAACCTCCAAGTCATGGGAAATGATTTAGACGGCCTACTTGGACAATGCATTGCCTAGGAATCCCACAGAGGGGTCGTGGGCTATGCAAGCAGCTCTGCACCCATATATACCCCCGACACTTTGAAGGTACGTCTTCAAATGTCAGCTCCTTCCAGAGACATTACTGCATTTACCGGCGTCCTCGTGGCTTGGAGTGTTTACATTTCTCCCACATCTGAATCCACAAAGCCATATTGTTATTGTTCATCCCCAAACTCTGCCATTTGACCCCATACTTTCAGACCATGCGCTACGTGAATGCCTGTGTGTAACACCTCCCCTTAGGAAGCAAATCCCACCTTCCACTTGAACAATGGGATAAAAGGGTCAAAGTTAAGGCTTACGTAGTAACAGGATGTGAACCTGCGCTGGTAATCTCCAGTGCACGTCGAGTCTATGGGGTTGAGCACGGGGACGAAACTGCATCCAACGGGAACATAGGATGCTGTCCCGGAACTGTTGGACTTTGACATATGAAGCCTCTAAGCGGGGATGACGTCAAGCACCGTCAAAGACAGTCCACATGTGAACTCTTGGCCGAAAGAATGCGCCAAGTTTTTTACATGGCATCAGTCAAAAGAGACTGCGACATAAGGAGCAGGTCAACCGCTCGTTTGGATCACAACAGGAGCCAAAATTGTCATCAATCTATATTTACTTAGCTGTTGCACAGAAAACTCAAATAATACGAGATCAATAGTCACAGGCCTTGCTGCTAAAGTCCATCAGGAACATTGTTTGTTTTTGCCGCTTAATTCAGCTCAGGTGCGTTGGAAATGTCTGCACGTGTTATCTCCCTGGAGAAACCCATTATCACTGGAACACTGGGAAGAAAGGGCCAAAAGGGAGGCGTACGTAGCTGACAGGATTCGAACCTACGCGGGGAAACCCCAATGGATTTCAAGTCCATCGCCTTGACCACTCGGCCACAACTACTCAAAGATTGGAGGTGGGCTGCTTTCCTGGGATGACTGAACTTTGACAGCGTAAATCACAAATCGGCCACAATGTCAGGGAGCGTCAAGGAAGCTCCACATTAGAAATCTTGACGTAAACAGAGGGTAGACTTATTTACAGAACATGGGTCGAAACAAAAGGAGCTGTCAACCATTTTTTTTTCATTTACAGGAGGCGCAATAATTATTAGGAATTATTACTAAAGTTGCTGTTGCACTGAAAATGGAATTCAAATGAGATAACGGACTTGTTTTATAGAGAGGCCAATGAATTTGACAACAATATTTAACCTTTCAAAAGTGCAATCGTTGTATTATACATTTTGTGAATACCAAAGTTGGACCTGAGACCCCCTATACTGTAGCGGCTAGGAGTCTCGCTCAGGGAATGCTGACCGGCAGCAAGCCTCTGCTGCTTTCAAATGCGAAATAACGAGGTGTAACGACCAAATTTGTGGGAGCCTGACTACTGGGTTATATAGTTTTCATTCTCGCTCCTTCCCGTCTTGACTCTCCCTGATGGTCTAGTGGCTAGGAATCGGCGCTCTCACCGCCGCGGCCCGGGTTCGATTCCCGGTCAGGGAATTAGATCACATTGATGCTCTCCAATAACAATCTCCTGCAACTGTTTCCTTGTGCTTTTAGATCTCCATCACATCATTCCACACTTTGACACACTTCAGTTGGGCTGATAAGTACAAATTCTATATGAACTGAAGATGAATAAATACACCTCTCTCAATGTTGAAAGATGTATAGAAGGGGGCCCGCTTTTGTTGCTCCCCATCACATTTTAAAGAACAACGTACAGTTGCCAATGTAGCAGCTGGTATAAAAACGGAGGATCCCAACTTGCATACAGACCCGGCTGATGGATTGACAGTTTTGAGGGGTTTTGCTGTAATTCATTGACTAAACCTCCAAGTCATGGGAAATGATTTAGAAGGCCTACTTGGACAATGCATTGGCTAGGAATTCAGGAGCGTTGGGAATGTCTGCATGCGTTATCTCCCTGGAGAAACCCATTATCACTGGAACACTGGGAAGAAAGGGCCAAAAGGGAGGGATACGTAGCTGGCAGGATTCCAACCTGCGCGGGGAAACCCCATTGGATTTCGAGTCCATCGCCTTGACCACTCGGCCACAACAACTCAAAGACTCAAGCCGGGCTGCTTTCCAATGCGAAATAACGAGGTGTAACGACCAAACTTGTGGGAGCCTGACTACTGGGTTATATTGTTTTCATTCTCGTTCTTTCTCCTCTTGACTCTCCCTGATGGTCTAGTGGCTAGGATTCGGCGCTCTCACCGCCGCGGCCCGGGTTCGATTCCCGGTCAGGGAATTAGATCACATTGATGCTCTCCAATAACAATCTCCTGCAACTGTTTCCTTGTGCTTTTAGATCTCCATCACATCATTCCACACTTTGACACACTTCAGATGGGCTGATAAGTACAAATTCTATATGAACTGAAGATGAATAAATACACCTCTCTCAATGTTGAAAGATGTATAGAAGGGGCCCGCTTTTGTTGCTCCCCATCACATTTTAAAGAACAACGTACAGTTGCCAATGTAGCAGCTGGTATAAAAACGGAGGATCCCAACTTGCATACAGACCCGGCTGATGGATTGACAGTTTTGAGGGGTTTTGCTGTAATTCATTGACTAAACCTCCAAGTCATGGGAAACGATTAAGAAGGCCTACTTGGACAATGCATTGGCTAGGAATTCAGGAGCGTTGGGAATGTCTGCATGCGTTATCTCCCTGGAGAAACCCATTATCACTGGAACACTGGGAAGAAAGGGCCAAAAGGGAGGGATACGTAGCTGGCAGGATTCCAACCTGCGCGGGGAAACCCCAATGGATTTCGAGTCCATCGCCTTGACCACTCGGCCACAACTACTCAAAGACTCAAGCCGGGCTGCTTTCCAATGCGAAATAACGAGGTGTAACGACCAAACTTGTGGGAGCCTGACTACTGGGTTATATTGTTTTCATTCTCGTTCTTTCTCCTCTTGACTCTCCCTGATGGTCTAGTGGGTAGGATTCGGCGCTCTCACCGCCCCGGCCCGGTTTCGATTCCCGGTCAGGGAATTTGCTCATTTTGATGCTCTCCAATAACAATCTCCTGCAACTGTTTCCTCGTTCTTTTAGATTTCCTTGACATCATTCCTCACTTTGACACGCTTCAGTTGGGCTGATGAGTACAAATTCTATATGTACTGAAGATGAATAAATACACCTCTCTCCATTTTGAAACATGTGTGGAAGGGGGGCCACTTTTGTTGCTCTGTAATTCACTGGCTAAACCTCCAAGTCATGGGAAATGATTTAGACGGCCTACTTGGACAATGCATTGCCTAGGAATCCCACAGAGGGGTCGTGGGCTATGCAAGCAGCTCTGCACCCATATATACCCCCGACACTTTGAAGCTACGTCTTCAAATGTCAGCTCCTTCCAGAGACATTACTGCATTTACCGGCGTCCTCGTGGCTTGGAGTGTTTACATTTCTCCCACATCTGAATCCACAAAGCCATATTGTTATTGTTCATCCCCAAACTCTGCCATTTGACCCCATACTTTCAGACCATGCGCTACGTGAATGCCTGTGTGTAACACCTCCCCTTAGGAAGCAAATCCCACCTTCCACTTGAACAATGGGAAAAAAGGGTCAAAGTTAAGGCTTACGTAGTAACAGGATGTGAACCTGCGCTGGTAATCTCCAGTGCACGTCGAGTCTATGGGGTTGAGCACGGGGACCAAACTGCATCCAACGGGAACATAGGATGCTGTCCCGGAACAGTTGGACGTTGACATATGAAGCCTCTAAGCGGGGATGACGTCAAGCACCGTCAAAGACAGTCCACATGTGAACTCTTGGCCGAAAGAATGCGCCAAGTTTTTAACATGGCATCAGTCAAAAGAGACTGCGACATAAGGAGCAGGTCAACCGCTCGTTTGGATCACAACAGGAGCCAAAATTGTCATCAATTTATATTTACTTAGCTGTTGCACAGAAAACTCAAATAATACGAGATCAATAGTCACAGGCCTTGCTGCTAAAGTCCATCAGGAACATTATTTGTTTTTGCCGCTTAATTCAGCTCAGGTGCGTTGGAAATGTCTGCACGTGTTATCTCCCTGGCGAAACCCATTATCACTGGAACACTGGGAAGAAAGGGAGGCATACGTAGCTGACAGGATTCGAACCTGCGCGGGGATTTCCCAATGGATTTCAAGTCCATCGCCTTGACCACTCGGCCACAACTACTCAAAGATTTGAGGTGGGCTGCTTTCCTGGGATGACTGAACTTTGACAGCGTAAATCACACATCGGCCACAATGTCAGGGAGCGTCAAGGAAGCTCCACATTAGAAATCTTGACCTAAACAGAGGGTAGACTTATTTACAGAACATGGGTCGAAACAAAAGGAGCTGTCAACCATTTTTTTTTCATTTACAGGAGGCGCAATAATTATTAGGAATTATTACTAAAGTTGCTGTTGCACTGAAAATGGAATTCAACTGAGATAACGGACTTGTTTTATAGAGAGGCCAATGAATTTGACAAAAATATTTAACCTTTCAAAAGTGCAATCGTTGTATTATACATTTTGTGAATACCAAAGTTGGACCTGAGACCCCCTATACTGTAGCGGCTAGGAGTCTCGCTCAGGGAATGCTGACCGGCAGCAAGCCTCTGCTGCTTTCAAATGCGAAATAACGAGGTGTAACGACCAAATTTGTGGGAGCCTGACTACTGGGTTATATAGTTTTCATTCTGGCTCCTTACTGTCTTGACTCTCCCTGATGGTCTAGTGGCTAGGATTCGGTGCTCTCACCGCCGCGGCCCGGGTTCGATTCCCGGTCAGGGAATTAGATCACATTGATGCTCTCCAATAACAATCTCCTGCAACTGTTTCCTTGTGCTTTTAGATCTCCATCACATCATTCCACACTTTGACACATTTCAGTTGGGCTGATAAGTACAAATTCTATATGAACTGAAGATGAATAAATACACCTCTCTCAATGTTGAAAGATGTATAGAAGGGGGCCCGCTTTTGTTGCTCCCCATCACATTTTAAAGAACAACGTACAGTTGCCAATGTAGCAGCTGGTATAAAAACGGAGGATCCCAACTTGCATACAGACCCGGCTGATGGATTGACAGTTTTGAGGGGTTTTGCTGTAATTCATTGACTAAACCTCCAAGTCATGGGAAATGATTTAGAAGGCCTACTTGGACAATGCATTGGCTAGGAATTCAGGAGCGTTGGGAATGTCTGCATGCGTTATCTCCCTGGAGAAACCCATTATCACTGGAACACTGGGAAGAAAGGGCCAAAAGGGAGGGATACGTAGCTGGCAGGATTCCAACCTGCGCGGGGAAACCCCAATGGATTTCGAGTCCATCGCCTTGACCACTCGGCCACAACTACTCAAAGACTCAAGCCGGGCTGCTTTCCAATGCGAACTAACGAGGTGTAACGACCAAACTTGTGGGAGCCTGACTACTGGGTTATATTGTTTTCATTCTCGTTCTTTCTCCTCTTCACTCTCCGTGATGGTCTAGTGGCTAGGATTCGGCGCTCTCACCGCCGCGGCCAGGATTCGATTCCCGGTCAGGGAAGTTGCTCATTTTGATGCTCTCCAATAACAATCTCCTGCAACTGTTTCCTCGTTCTTTTAGATTTCCTTGACATCATTCCTCACTTTGACACGCTTCAGTTGGGCTGATGAGTACAAATTCTATATGTGCTGAACATGAATAAATACACCTCTCTCCATTTTGAAACATGTGTGGAAGGGGGGCCACTTTTGTTGCTCTGTAATTCACTGGCTAAACCTCCAAGTCATGGGAAATGATTTAGACGGCCTACTTGGACAATGCATTGCCTAGGAATCCCACAGAGGGGTCGTGGGCTATGCAAGCAGCTCTGCACCCATATATACCCCCGACACTTTGAAGCTACGTCTTCAAATGTCAGCTCCTTCCAGAGACATTACTGCTTTTACCGGCGTCCTCGTGGCTTGGAGTGTTTACATTTCTCCCACATCTGAATCCACAAAGCCATATTGTTATTGTTCATCCCCAAACTCTGCCATTTGACCCCATACTTTCAGACCATGCGCTACGTGAATGCCTGTGTGTAACACCTCCCCTTAGGAAGCAAATCCAACCTTCCACTTGAACAATGGGAAAAAAGGGTCAAAGTTAAGGCTTACGTAGTAACAGGATGTGAACCTGCGCTGGTAATCTCCAGTGCACGTTGAGTCTATGGGGTTGAGCACGGGGACCAAACTGCATCCAACGGGAACATAGGATGCTGTCCCGGAACAGTTGGACGTTGACATATGAAGCCTCTAAGCGGGGATGACGTCAAGCACCGTCAAAGACAGTCCACATGTGAACTCTTGGCCGAAAGAATGCGCCAAGTTTTTTACATGGCATCAGTCAAAAGAGACTGCGACATAAGGAGCAGGTCAACCGCTCGTTTGGATCACAACAGGAGCCAAAATTGTCATCAATCTATATTTACTTAGCTGTTGCACAGAAAACTCAAATAATACGAGATCAATAGTCACAGGCCTTGCTGCTAAAGTCCATCAGGAACATTATTTGTTTTTGCCGCTTAATTCAGCTCAGGTGCGTTGGAAATGTCTGCACGTGTTATCTCCCTGGAGAAACCCATTATCACTGGAACACTGGGAAGAAAGGGCCAAAAGGGAGGCGTACGTAGCTGAGAGGATTCGAACCTGCGCGGGGAAACCCCAATGGATTTCAAGTCCATCGCCTTGACCACTCGGCCACAACTACTCAAAGATTGGAGGTGGGCTGCTTTCCTGGGATGACTGAACTTTGACAGCGTAAATCACAAATCGGCCACAATGTCAGGGAGCGTCAAGGAAGCTCCACATTAGAAATCTTGACCTAAACAGAGGGTAGACTTATTTACAGAACATGGGTCGAAACAAAAAGAGCTGTCAACCATTTTTTTTTCATTTACAGGAGGCGCAATAATTATTAGGAATTATTACTAAAGTTGCTGTTGCACTGAAAATGGAATTCAAATGAGATAACGGACTTGTTTTATAGAGAGGCCAATGAATTTGACAACAATATTTAACCTTTCAAAAGTGCAATCGTTGTATTATACATTTTGTGAATACCAAAGTTGGACCTGAGACCCCCTATACTGTAGCGGCTAGGAGTCTCGCTCAGGGAATGCTGACCGGCAGCAAGCCTCTGCTGCTTTCAAATGCGAAATAACGAGGTGTAACGACCAAATTTGTGGGAGCCTGACTACTGGGTTATATAGTTTTCATTCTCGCTCCTTCCCGTCTTGACTCTCCCTGATGGTCTAGTGGCTAGGATTCGGCGCTCTCACCGCCGCGGCCAGGATTCGATTCCCGGTCAGGGAAGTTGCTCATTTTGATCCTCTCCAATAACAATCTCCTGCAACTGTTTCCTCGTTCTTTTAGATTTCCTTGACATCATTCCTCACTTTGACACGCTTCAGTTGGGCTGATGAGTACAAATTCTATATGTGCTGAACATGAATAAATACACCTCTCTCCATTTTGAAACATGTGTGGAAGGGGGGCCACTTTTGTTGCTCTGTAATTCACTGGCTAAACCTCCAAGTCATGGGAAATGATTTAGACGGCCTACTTGGACAATGCATTGCCTAGGAATCCCACAGAGGGGTCGTGGGCTATGCAAGCAGCTCTGCACCCATATATACCCCCGACACTTTGAAGCTACGTCTTCAAATGTCAGCTCCTTCCAGAGACATTACTGCATTTACCGGCGTCCTCGTGGCTTGGAGTGTTTACATTTCTCCCACATCTGAATCCACAAAGCCATATTGTGATTGTTCATCCCCAAACTCTGCCATTTGACCCCATACTTTCAGACCATGCGCTACGTGAATGCCTGTGTGTAACACCTCCCCTTAGGAAGCAAATCCCACCTTCCACTTGAACAATGGGAAAAAAGGGTCAAAGTTAAGGCTTACGTAGTAACAGGATGTGAACCTGCGCTGGTAATCTCCAGTGCACGTCGAGTCTATGGGGTTGAGCACCGGGACCAAACTTCATCCAACGGGAACATAGGATGCTGTCCTGGAACAGTTGGACGTTGACATATGAAGCCTCTAAGCGGGGATGACGTCAAGCACCGTCAAAGACAGTCCACATGTGAACTCTTGGCCGAAAGAATGCGCCAAGTTTTTAACATGGCATCAGTCAAAAGAGACTGCGACATAAGGAGCAGGTCAACCGCTCGTTTGGATCACAACAGGAGCCAAAATTGTCATCAATCTATATTTACTTAGCTGTTGCACAGAAAACTCAAATAATACGAGATCAATAGTCACAGGCCTTGCTGCTAAAGTCCATCAGGAACATTATTTGTTTTTGCCGCTTAATTCAGCTCAGGTGCGTTGGAAATGTCTGCACGTGTTATCTCCCTGGAGAAACCCATTATCACTGGAACACTGGGAAGAAAGGGCCAAAAGGGAGGCGTACGTAGCTGACAGGATTCGAACCTGCGCGGGGAAACCCCAATGGATTTCAAGTCCATCGCCTTGACCACTCGGCCACAACTACTCAAAGATTGGAGGTGGGCTGCTTTCCTGGGATGACTGAACTTTGACAGCGTAAATCACAAATCGGCCACAATGTCAGGGAGCGTCAAGGAAGCTCCACATTAGAAATCTTGACGTAAACAGAGGGTAGACTTATTTACAGAACATGGGTCGAAACAAAAGGAGCTGTCAACCATTTTTTTTTCATTTACAGGAGGCGCAATAATTATTAGGAATTATTACTAAAGTTGCTGTTGCACTGAAAATGGAATTCAAATGAGATAACGGACTTGTTTTATAGAGAGGCCAATGAATTTGACAACAATATTTAACCTTTCAAAAGTGCAATCGTTGTATTATACATTTTGTGAATACCAAAGTTGGACCTGAGACCCCCTATACTGTAGCGGCTAGGAGTCTCGCTCAGGGAATGCTGACCGGCAGCAAGCCTCTGCTGCTTTCAAATGCGAAATAACGAGGTGTAACGACCAAATTTGTGGGAGCCTGACTACTGGGTTATATAGTTTTCATTCTCGCTCCTTCCCGTCTTGACTCTCCCTGATGGTCTAGTGGCTAGGAATCGGCGCTCTCACCGCCGCGGCCCGGGTTCGATTCCCGGTCAGGGAATTAGATCACATTGATGCTCTCCAATAACAATCTCCTGCAACTGTTTCCTTGTGCTTTTAGATCTCCATCACATCATTCCACACTTTGACACACTTCAGTTGGGCTGATAAGTACAAATTCTATATGAACTGAAGATGAATAAATACACCTCTCTCAATGTTGAAAGATGTATAGAAGGGGGCCCGCTTTTGTTGCTCCCCATCACATTTTAAAGAACAACGTACAGTTGCCAATGTAGCAGCTGGTATAAAAACGGAGGATCCCAACTTGCATACAGACCCGGCTGATGGATTGACAGTTTTGAGGGGTTTTGCTGTAATTCATTGACTAAACCTCCAAGTCATGGGAAATGATTTAGAAGGCCTACTTGGACAATGCATTGGCTAGGAATTCAGGAGCGTTGGGAATGTCTGCATGCGTTATCTCCCTGGAGAAACCCATTATCACTGGAACACTGGGAAGAAAGGGCCAAAAGGGAGGGATACGTAGCTGGCAGGATTCCAACCTGCGCGGGGAAACCCCATTGGATTTCGAGTCCATCGCCTTGACCACTCGGCCACAACAACTCAAAGACTCAAGCCGGGCTGCTTTCCAATGCGAAATAACGAGGTGTAACGACCAAACTTGTGGGAGCCTGACTACTGGGTTATATTGTTTTCATTCTCGTTCTTTCTCCTCTTGACTCTCCCTGATGGTCTAGTGGCTAGGATTCGGCGCTCTCACCGCCGCGGCCCGGGTTCGATTCCCGGTCAGGGAATTAGATCACATTGATGCTCTCCAATAACAATCTCCTGCAACTGTTTCCTTGTGCTTTTAGATCTCCATCACATCATTCCACACTTTGACACACTTCAGATGGGCTGATAAGTACAAATTCTATATGAACTGAAGATGAATAAATACACCTCTCTCAATGTTGAAAGATGTATAGAAGGGGCCCGCTTTTGTTGCTCCCCATCACATTTTAAAGAACAACGTACAGTTGCCAATGTAGCAGCTGGTATAAAAACGGAGGATCCCAACTTGCATACAGACCCGGCTGATGGATTGACAGTTTTGAGGGGTTTTGCTGTAATTCATTGACTAAACCTCCAAGTCATGGGAAATGATTTAGAAGGCCTACTTGGACAATGCATTGGCTAGGAATTCAGGAGCGTTGGGAATGTCTGCATGCGTTATCTCCCTGGAGAAACCCATTATCACTGGAACACTGGGAAGAAAGGGCCAAAAGGGAGGGATACGTAGCTGGCAGGATTCCAACCTGCGCGGGGAAACCCCATTGGATTTCGAGTCCATCGCCTTGACCACTCGGCCACAACAACTCAAAGACTCAAGCCGGGCTGCTTTCCAATGCGAAATAACGAGGTGTAACGACCAAACTTGTGGGAGCCTGACTACTGGGTTATATTGTTTTCATTCTCGTTCTTTCTCCTCTTGACTCTCCCTGATGGTCTAGTGGCTAGGATTCGGCGCTCTCACCGCCGCGGCCCGGGTTCGATTCCCGGTCAGGGAATTAGATCACATTGATGCTCTCCAATAACAATCTCCTGCAACTGTTTCCTTGTGCTTTTAGATCTCCATCACATCATTCCACACTTTGACACACTTCAGATGGGCTGATAAGTACAAATTCTATATGAACTGAAGATGAATAAATACACCTCTCTCAATGTTGAAAGATGTATAGAAGGGGCCCGCTTTTGTTGCTCCCCATCACATTTTAAAGAACAACGTACAGTTGCCAATGTAGCAGCTGGTATAAAAACGGAGGATCCCAACTTGCATACAGACCCGGCTGATGGATTGACAGTTTTGAGGGGTTTTGCTGTAATACATTGACTAAACCTCCAAGTCATGGGAAACGATTAAGAAGGCCTACTTGGACAATGCATTGGCTAGGAATTCAGGAGCGTTGGGAATGTCTGCATGCGTTATCTCCCTGGAGAAACCCATTATCACTGGAACACTGGGAAGAAAGGGCCAAAAGGGAGGGATACGTAGCTGACAGGATTCGAACCTGCGCGGGGAAACCCCAATGGATTTCAAGTCCATCGCCTTGACCACTCGGCCACAACTACTCAAAGATTGGAGGTGGGCTGCTTTCCTGGGATGACTGAACTTTGACAGCGTAAATCACACATCGGCCACAATGTCAGGGAGCGTCAAGGAAGCTCCACATTAGAAATCTTGACCTAAACAGAGGGTAGACTTATTTACAGAACATGGGTCGAAACAAAAGGAGCTGTCAACCATTTTTTTTTCATTTACAGGAGGCGCAATAATTATTAGGAATTATTACTGAAGTTGCTGTTGCACTGAAAATGGAATTCAAATGAGATAACGGACTTGTTTTATAGAGGCCAATGAATTTGACAACAATATTTAACCTTTCAAAAGTGCAATCGTTGTATTATACATTTTGTGAATACCAAAGTTGGACCTGAGACCCCCTATACTGTAGCGGCTAGGAGTCTCGCTCAGGGAATGCTGACCGGCAGCAAGCCTCTGCTGCTTTCAAATGCGAAATAACGAGGTGTAACGACCAAATTTGTGGGAGCCTGACTACTGGGTTATATAGTTTTCATTCTCGTTCTTTCTCCTCTTAACTCTTCCTGATGGTCTAGTGGCTAGGATTCGGCGCTCTCACCGCCGCGGCCAGGATTCGATTCCCGGTCAGGGAAGTTGCTCATTTTGATGCTCTCCAATAACAATCTCCTGCAACTATTTCCTTGTGCTTTTAGATCTCCATCACATCATTCCACACTTTGACACACTTCAGTTGGGCTGATAAGTACAAATTCTATATGAACTGAAGATGAATAAATACACCTCTCTCAATGTTGAAAGATGTATAGAAGGGGGCCCGCTTTTGTTGCTCCCCATCACATTTTAAAGAACAACTACAGTTGCCAATGTAGCAGCTGGTATAAAAACGGAGGATCCCAACTTGCATACAGACCCGGCTGATGGATTGACAGTTTTGAGGGGTTTTGCTGTAATTCCTTCGACTAAACCTCCAAGTCATGGGAAATGATTTAGAAGGCCTACTTGGACAATGCATTGGCTAGGAATTCAGGAGCGTTGGGAATGTCTGCATGGGTTATCTCCCTGGAGAAACCCATTATCACTGGAACACTGGGAAGAAAGGGCCAAAAGGGAGGGATACGTAGCTGGCAGGATTCCAACCTGCGCGGGGAAACCCCAATGGATTTCGAGTCCATCGCCTTGACCACTCGGCCACAACTACTCAAAGACTCAAGCCGGGCTGCTTTCCAATGCGAAATAACGAGGTGTAACGACCAAACTTGTGGGAGCCTGACTACTGGGTTATATTGTTTTCATTCTCGTTCTTTCTCCTCTTGACTCTCCCTGATGGTCTAGTGGCTAGGATTCGGCGCTCTCACCGCCGCGGCCCGGGTTCGATTCCCGGTCAGGGAATTTGCTCATTTTGATGCTCTCCAATAACAATCTCCTGCAACTGTTTCCTCGTTCTTTCAGATTTCCTTGACATCATTCCTCACTTTGACACGCTTCAGTTGGGCTGATGAGTACAAATTCTATATGTACTGAACATGAATAAATACACCTCTCTCAATTTTGAAACATGTGTGGAAGGGGGGCCACTTTTGTTGCTCTGTAATTCACTAGCTAAACCTCCAAGTCATGGAAAATGATTTAGACGGCCTACTTGGACAATGCATTGCCTAGGAATCTTACAGAGGGGTCGTGGGCTATGCAAGCAGCTCTGCACCCATATATACCCCAGACACTTTGAAGCTACGTCTTCAAATGTCAGCTCCTTCCAGAGACATTACTGCATTTACCGGCATCCTCGTGGCTTGGAGTGTTTACATTTCTCCCACATCTGAATCCACAAAGCCATATTGTTATTGTTCATCCCCAAACTCTGCCATTTGACCCCATACTTTCAGACCATGCGCTACGTGAATGCCTGTGTGTAACACCTCCCCTTAGGAAGCAAATCCCACCTTCCACTTGAACAATGGGAAAAAAGGGTCAAAGTTAAGGCTTACGTAGTAACAGGATGTGAACCTGCGCTGGTAATCTCCAGTGCACGTCGAGTCTATGGGGTTGAGCACGGGGACCAAACTGCATCCAACGAGAACATAGGATGCTGTCCCGGAACAGTTGGACGTTGACATATGAAGCCTCTAAGCGGGGATGACGTCAAGCACCGTCAAAGACAGTCCACATGTGAACTCTTGGCCGAAAGAATGCGCCAAGTTTTTTACATGGCATCAGTCAAAAGAGACTGCGACATAAGGAGCAGGTCAACCGCTCGTTTGGATCACAACAGGAGCCAAAATTGTCATCAATCTATATTTACTTAGCTGTTGCACAGAAAACTCAAATAATACGAGATCAATAGTCACAGGCCTTGCTGCTAAAGTCCATCAGGAACATTATTTGTTTTTGCCGCTTAATTCAGCTCAGGTGCGTTGGAAATGTCTGCACGTGTTATCTCCCTGGAGAAACCCATTATCACTGGAACACTGGGAAGAAAGGGCCAAAAGGGAGGCGTACGTAGCTGACAGGATTCGAACCTGCGCGGGGAAACCCCAATGGATTTCAAGTCCATCGCCTTGACCACTCGGCCACAACTACTCAAAGATTGGAGGTGGGCTGCTTTCCTGGGATGACTGAACTTTGACAGCGTAAATCACACATCGGCCACAATGTCAGGGAGCGTCAAGGAAGCTCCACATTAGAAATCTTGACCTAAACAGAGGGTAGACTTATTTACAGAACATGGGTCGAAACAAAAGGAGCTGTCAACCATTTTTTTTTCATTTACAGGAGGCGCAATAATTATTAGGAATTATTACTAAAGTTGCTGTTGCAGTGAAAATGGAATTCAAATGAGATAACGGACTTGTTTTATAGAGAGGCCAATGAATTTGACAACAATATTTAACCTTTCAAAAGTGCAATCGTTGTATTATACATTTTGTGAATACCAAAGCTGGACCTGAGACCCCCTATACTGTAGCGGCTAGGAGTCTCGCTCAGGGAATGCTGACCGGCAGCAATCCTCTGCTGCTTTCAAATGCGAAATAACGAGGTGTAAGGACCAAATTTGTGGGAGCCTGACTACTGGGTTATATAGTTTTCATTCTCGCTCCTTCCCGTCTTGACTCTCCCTGATGGTCTAGTGGCTAGGATTCGGCGCTCTCACCGCCGCGGCCAGGATTCGATTCCCGGTCAGGGAAGTTGCTCATTTTGATGCTCTCCAATAACAATCTCCTGCAACTGTTTCCTTGTGCTTTTAGATCTCCATCACATCATTCCACACTTTGACACTTTTCAGTTGGGCTGATAAGTACAAATTCTATATGAACTGAAGATGAATAAATACACCTCTCTCAATGTTGAAAGATGTATAGAAGGGGGCCCGCTTTTGTTGCTCCCCATCACATTTTAAAGAACAACGTACAGTTGCCAATGTAGCAGCTGGTATAAAAACGGAGGATCCCAACTTGCATACAGACCCGGCTGATGGATTGACAGTTTTGAGGGGTTTTGCTGTAATTCATTGACTAAACCTCCAAGTCATGGGAAACGATTTAGAAGGCCTACTTGGACAATGCATTGGCTAGGAATTCAGGAGCGTTGGGAATGTCTGCATGCATTATCTCCTTGGAGAAACCCATTATCACTGGAACACTGGGAAGAAAAGGCCAAAAGGGAGGGATACGTAGCTGGCAGGATTCGAACCTGCGCGGGGAAACCCCAATGGATTTCGAGTCCATCGCCTTGACCACTCGGCCACAACTACTCAAAGACTCAAGCCGGGCTGCTTTCCAATGTGAAATAACGAGGTGTAACGACCAAATTTGTGGGAGCCTGACTACTGGGTTATATTGTTTTCATTCTCGTTCTTTCTCCTCTTGACTCTCCCTGATGGTCTAGTGGCTAGGATTCGGCGCTCTCACCGCCGCGGCCCGGGTTCGATTCCCGGTCAGGGAATTTGCTCATTTTGATGCCCTCCAATAACAATCTCCTGCAACTGTTTCCTCGTTCTTTTAGATTTCCTTGACATCATTCCTCACTTTGACACGCTTCAGTTGGGCTGATGAGTACAAATTCTATATGTACTGAACATGAATAAATTCACCTCTCTCAATTTTGAAACATGTGTGGAAGGGGGGCCACTTTTGTTGCTCTGTAATTCACTGGCTAAACCTCCAAGTCATGGGAAATGATTTAGACGGCCTACTTGGACAATGCATTGCCTAGGAATCCCACAGAGGGGTCGTGGGCTATGCAAGCAGCTCTGCACCCATATATACCCCCGACACTTTGAAGGTACGTCTTCAAATGTCAGCTCCTTCCAGAGACATTACTGCATTTACCGGCGTCCTCGTGGCTTGGAGTGTTTACATTTCTCCCACATCTGAATCCACAAAGCCATATTGTTATTGTTCATCCCCAAACTCTGCCATTTGACCCCATACTTTCAGACCATGCGCTACGTGAATGCCTGTGTGTAACACCTCCCCTTAGGAAGCAAATCCCACCTTCCACTTGAACAATGGGATAAAAGGGTCAAAGTTAAGGCTTACGTAGTAACAGGATGTGAACCTGCGCTGGTAATCTCCAGTGCACGTCGAGTCTATGGGGTTGAGCACGGGGACGAAACTGCATCCAACGGGAACATAGGATGCTGTCCCGGAACTGTTGGACTTTGACATATGAAGCCTCTAAGCGGGGATGACGTCAAGCACCGTCAAAGACAGTCCACATGTGAACTCTTGGCCGAAAGAATGCGCCAAGTTTTTTACATGGCATCAGTCAAAAGAGACTGCGACATAAGGAGCAGGTCAACCGCTCGTTTGGATCACAACAGGAGCCAAAATTGTCATCAATCTATATTTACTTAGCTGTTGCACAGAAAACTCAAATAATACGAGATCAATAGTCACAGGCCTTGCTGCTAAAGTCCATCAGGAACATTGTTTGTTTTTGCCGCTTAATTCAGCTCAGGTGCGTTGGAAATGTCTGCACGTGTTATCTCCCTGGAGAAACCCATTATCACTGGAACACTGGGAAGAAAGGGCCAAAAGGGAGGCGTACGTAGCTGACAGGATTCGAACCTACGCGGGGAAACCCCAATGGATTTCAAGTCCATCGCCTTGACCACTCGGCCACAACTACTCAAAGATTGGAGGTGGGCTGCTTTCCTGGGATGACTGAACTTTGACAGCGTAAATCACAAATCGGCCACAATGTCAGGGAGCGTCAAGGAAGCTCCACATTAGAAATCTTGACGTAAACAGAGGGTAGACTTATTTACAGAACATGGGTCGAAACAAAAGGAGCTGTCAACCATTTTTTTTTCATTTACAGGAGGCGCAATAATTATTAGGAATTATTACTAAAGTTGCTTTTGCACTGAAAATGGAATTCAAATGAGATAACGGACTTGTTTTATAGAGAGGCCAATGAATTTGACAACAATATTTAACCTTTCAAAAGTGCAATCGTTGTATTATACATTTTGTGAATACCAAAGTTGGACCTGAGACCCCCTATACTGTAGCGGCTAGGAGTCTCGCTCAGGGAATGCTGACCGGCAGCAAGCCTCTGCTGCTTTCAAATGCGAAATAACGAGGTGTAACGACCAAATTTGTGGGAGCCTGACTACTGGGTTATATAGTTTTCATTCTGGCTCCTTACTGTCTTGACTCTCCCTGATGGTCTAGTGGCTAGGATTCGGTGCTCTCACCGCCGCGGCCCGGGTTCGATTCCCGGTCAGGGAATTAGATCACATTGATGCTCTCCAATAACAATCTCCTGCAACTGTTTCCTTGTGCTTTTAGATCTCCATCACATCATTCCACACTTTGACACATTTCAGTTGGGCTGATAAGTACAAATTCTATATGAACTGAAGATGAATAAATACACCTCTCTCAATGTTGAAAGATGTATAGAAGGGGGCCCGCTTTTGTTGCTCCCCATCACATTTTAAAGAACAACGTACAGTTGCCAATGTAGCAGCTGGTATAAAAACGGAGGATCCCAACTTGCATACAGACCCGGCTGATGGATTGACAGTTTTGAGGGGTTTTGCTGTAATTCATTGACTAAACCTCCAAGTCATGGGAAATGATTTAGAAGGCCTACTTGGACAATGCATTGGCTAGGAATTCAGGAGCGTTGGGAATGTCTGCATGCGTTATCTCCCTGGAGAAACCCATTATCACTGGAACACTGGGAAGAAAGGGCCAAAAGGGAGGGATACGTAGCTGGCAGGATTCCAACCTGCGCGGGGAAACCCCAATGGATTTCGAGTCCATCGCCTTGACCACTCGGCCACAACTACTCAAAGACTCAAGCCGGGCTGCTTTCCAATGCGAACTAACGAGGTGTAACGACCAAACTTGTGGGAGCCTGACTACTGGGTTATATTGTTTTCATTCTCGTTCTTTCTCCTCTTCACTCTCCGTGATGGTCTAGTGGCTAGGATTCGGCGCTCTCACCGCCGCGGCCAGGATTCGATTCCCGGTCAGGGAAGTTGCTCATTTTGATGCTCTCCAATAACAATCTCCTGCAACTGTTTCCTCGTTCTTTTAGATTTCCTTGACATCATTCCTCACTTTGACACGCTTCAGTTGGGCTGATGAGTACAAATTCTATATGTGCTGAACATGAATAAATACACCTCTCTCCATTTTGAAACATGTGTGGAAGGGGGGCCACTTTTGTTGCTCTGTAATTCACTGGCTAAACCTCCAAGTCATGGGAAATGATTTAGACGGCCTACTTGGACAATGCATTGCCTAGGAATCCCACAGAGGGGTCGTGGGCTATGCAAGCAGCTCTGCACCCATATATACCCCCGACACTTTGAAGCTACGTCTTCAAATGTCAGCTCCTTCCAGAGACATTACTGCTTTTACCGGCGTCCTCGTGGCTTGGAGTGTTTACATTTCTCCCACATCTGAATCCACAAAGCCATATTGTTATTGTTCATCCCCAAACTCTGCCATTTGACCCCATACTTTCAGACCATGCGCTACGTGAATGCCTGTGTGTAACACCTCCCCTTAGGAAGCAAATCCAACCTTCCACTTGAACAATGGGAAAAAAGGGTCAAAGTTAAGGCTTACGTAGTAACAGGATGTGAACCTGCGCTGGTAATCTCCAGTGCACGTTGAGTCTATGGGGTTGAGCACGGGGACCAAACTGCATCCAACGGGAACATAGGATGCTGTCCCGGAACAGTTGGACGTTGACATATGAAGCCTCTAAGCGGGGATGACGTCAAGCACCGTCAAAGACAGTCCACATGTGAACTCTTGGCCGAAAGAATGCGCCAAGTTTTTTACATGGCATCAGTCAAAAGAGACTGCGACATAAGGAGCAGGTCAACCGCTCGTTTGGATCACAACAGGAGCCAAAATTGTCATCAATCTATATTTACTTAGCTGTTGCACAGAAAACTCAAATAATACGAGATCAATAGTCACAGGCCTTGCTGCTAAAGTCCATCAGGAACATTATTTGTTTTTGCCGCTTAATTCAGCTCAGGTGCGTTGGAAATGTCTGCACGTGTTATCTCCCTGGAGAAACCCATTATCACTGGAACACTGGGAAGAAAGGGCCAAAAGGGAGGCGTACGTAGCTGAGAGGATTCGAACCTGCGCGGGGAAACCCCAATGGATTTCAAGTCCATCGCCTTGACCACTCGGCCACAACTACTCAAAGATTGGAGGTGGGCTGCTTTCCTGGGATGACTGAACTTTGACAGCGTAAATCACAAATCGGCCACAATGTCAGGGAGCGTCAAGGAAGCTCCACATTAGAAATCTTGACCTAAACAGAGGGTAGACTTATTTACAGAACATGGGTCGAAACAAAAAGAGCTGTCAACCATTTTTTTTTCATTTACAGGAGGCGCAATAATTATTAGGAATTATTACTAAAGTTGCTGTTGCACTGAAAATGGAATTCAAATGAGATAACGGACTTGTTTTATAGAGAGGCCAATGAATTTGACAACAATATTTAACCTTTCAAAAGTGCAATCGTTGTATTATACATTTTGTGAATACCAAAGTTGGACCTGAGACCCCCTATACTGTAGCGGCTAGGAGTCTCGCTCAGGGAATGCTGACCGGCAGCAAGCCTCTGCTGCTTTCAAATGCGAAATAACGAGGTGTAACGACCAAATTTGTGGGAGCCTGACTACTGGGTTATATAGTTTTCATTCTCGCTCCTTCCCGTCTTGACTCTCCCTGATGGTCTAGTGGCTAGGATTCGGCGCTCTCACCGCCGCGGCCAGGATTCGATTCCCGGTCAGGGAAGTTGCTCATTTTGATCCTCTCCAATAACAATCTCCTGCAACTGTTTCCTCGTTCTTTTAGATTTCCTTGACATCATTCCTCACTTTGACACGCTTCAGTTGGGCTGATGAGTACAAATTCTATATGTGCTGAACATGAATAAATACACCTCTCTCCATTTTGAAACATGTGTGGAAGGGGGGCCACTTTTGTTGCTCTGTAATTCACTGGCTAAACCTCCAAGTCATGGGAAATGATTTAGACGGCCTACTTGGACAATGCATTGCCTAGGAATCCCACAGAGGGGTCGTGGGCTATGCAAGCAGCTCTGCACCCATATATACCCCCGACACTTTGAAGCTACGTCTTCAAATGTCAGCTCCTTCCAGAGACATTACTGCATTTACCGGCGTCCTCGTGGCTTGGAGTGTTTACATTTCTCCCACATCTGAATCCACAAAGCCATATTGTGATTGTTCATCCCCAAACTCTGCCATTTGACCCCATACTTTCAGACCATGCGCTACGTGAATGCCTGTGTGTAACACCTCCCCTTAGGAAGCAAATCCCACCTTCCACTTGAACAATGGGAAAAAAGGGTCAAAGTTAAGGCTTACGTAGTAACAGGATGTGAACCTGCGCTGGTAATCTCCAGTGCACGTCGAGTCTATGGGGTTGAGCACGGGGACCAAACTTCATCCAACGGGAACATAGGATGCTGTCCTGGAACAGTTGGACGTTGACATATGAAGCCTCTAAGCGGGGATGACGTCAAGCACCGTCAAAGACAGTCCACATGTGAACTCTTGGCCGAAAGAATGCGCCAAGTTTTTAACATGGCATCAGTCAAAAGAGACTGCGACATAAGGAGCAGGTCAACCGCTCGTTTGGATCACAACAGGAGCCAAAATTGTCATCAATCTATATTTACTTAGCTGTTGCACAGAAAACTCAAATAATACGAGATCAATAGTCACAGGCCTTGCTGCTAAAGTCCATCAGGAACATTATTTGTTTTTGCCGCTTAATTCAGCTCAGGTGCTTTGGAAATGTCTGCACGTGTTATCTCCCTGGAGAAACCCATTATCACTGGAACACTGGGAAGAAAGGGAGGCATACGTAGCTGACAGGAGTCGAACCTGCGCAGGGAAACCCCAATGGATTTCGAGTCCATCGCCTTGACCACTCGGCCACAACTACTCAAAGACTCAAGCCGGGCTGCTTTCCAATGCGAAATAACGAGGTGTAACGACCAAACTTGTGGGAGCCTGACTACTGGGTTATATTGTTTTCATTCTCGTTCTTTCTCCTCTTGACTCTCCCTGATGGTCTAGTGGCTAGGATTCGGCGCTCTCACCGCCGCGGCCAGGATTCGATTCCCGGTCAGGGAAGTTGCTCATTTTGATGCTCTCCAATAACAATCTCCTGCAACTGTTTCCTCGTTCTTTTAGATTTCCTTGACATCATTCCTCACTTTGACACGCTTCAGTTGGGCTGATGAGTACAAATTCTATATGTACTTAAGATGAATAAATACACCTCTCTCAATTTTGAACCATGTGTGGAAGGGGGGCCACTTTTGTTGCTCTGTAATTCACTGGCTAAACCTCCAAGTCATGGGAAATGATTTAGACGGCCTACTTGGACAATGCATTGCCTAGGAATCCCACAGAGGGGTCGTGGGCTATGCAAGCAGCTCTGCACCCATATATACCCCCGACACTTTGAAGCTACGTCTTCAAATGTCAGCTCCTTCCAGAGACATTACTGGATTTACCGGCGTCCTCGTGGCTTGGAGTGTTTACATTTCTCCCACATCTGAATCCACAAAGCCATATTGTTATTGTTCATCCCCAAACTCTGCCATTTGACCCCATACTTTCAGACCATGCGCTACGTGAATGCCTGTGTGTAACACCTCCCCTTAGGAAGCAACTCCCACCTTCCACTTGAACAATGGGAAAAAAGGGTCAAAGTTAAGGTTTACGTAGTAACAGAATGTGAACCTGCGCTGGTGAACTCTTGGCCTCTAGAAAGCACGCGCCAAGTTTTTTACATGGCATCAGTCAAAAGAGACTGCGACATAAGGAGCAGGTCAACCGCTCGTTTGGATCACAACAGGAGCCAAAATTGTCATCAATCTATATTTACTTAGTTGTTGCACAGAAAACTCAAATAATACGAGATCAATAGTCACAGGCCTTGCTGCTAAAGTCCATCAGGAACATTATTTGTTTTTAACGCTTAATTCAGCTCAGGTGCGTTGGAAATGTCTGCACGTGTTATCTCCCTGGAGAAACCCATTATCACTGGAACACTGGGAAGAAAGGGCCAAAAGGGAGGCATACGTAGCTGACAGGATTCTAACCTGCGCGGGGAAACCCCAATGGATTTCAAGTCCATCGCCTTGACCACTCGCCCACAACTACTCAAAGATTTGAGATGGGTTGCTTTCCTGGGATGACTGAACTTTGACACCGCAAATCACACATCGGCCACAATGTCAGGGAGCGTCAAGGAAGCTCCACATTAGAAATCTTGACCTAAACAGAGGGTAGACTTATTTACAGAACATGGGTCGAAACAAAAGGAGCTGTCAACCATTTTTTTTTCATTTACAGGAGGCCCAATAATTATTAGGAATTATTACTAAAGTTGCTGTTGCACTGAAAATGGAATTCAAATGAGATAACGGACTTGTTTTATAGAGAGGCCAATGAATTTGACAACAATATTTAACCTTTCAAAAGTGCAATCGTTGTATTATACATTTTGTGAATACCAAAGTTGGACCTGAGACCCCCTATGCTGTAGCGGCTAGGTGTCTCGCTCAGGGAATGCTGACCGGCAGCAAGCCTCTGCTGCTTTCAAATGCGAAATAACGAGGTGTAACGACCAAATTTGTGGGAGCCTGACTACTGGGTTATATAGTTTTCATTCTCGTTCTTTCTCCTCTTGACTCTCCCTGATGGTCTAGTGGCTAGGATTCGGCGCTCTCACCGCCGCGGCCAGGATTCGATTCCCGGTCAGGGAAGTTGCTCATTTTGATGCTCTCCAATAACAATCTCCTGCAACTGTTTCCTCGTTCTTTTAGATTTCCTTGACATCATTCCTCACTTTGACACGCTTCAGTTGGGCTGATGAGTACAAATTCTATATGTACTGAAGATGAATAAATACACCTCTCTCAATTTTGAACCATGTGTGGAAGGGGGGCCACTTTTGTTGCTCTGTAATTCACTGGCTAAACCTCCAAGTCATGGGAAATGATTTAGACGGCCTACTTGGACAATGCATTGCCTAGGAATCCCACAGAGGGGTCGTGGGCTATGCAAGCAGCTCTGCACCCATATATACCCCCGACACTTTGAAGCTACGTCTTCAAATGTCAGCTCCTTCCAGAGACATTACTGGATTTACCGGCGTCCTCGTGGCTTGGAGTGTTTACATTTCTCCCACATCTGAATCCACAAAGCCATATTGTTATTGTTCATCCCCAAACTCTGCCATTTGACCCCATACTTTCAGACCATGCGCTACGTGAATGCCTGTGTGTAACACCTCCCCTTAGGAAGCAAATCCCACCTTCCACTTGAACAATGGGAAAAAAGGGTCAAAGTTAAGGCTTACGTAGTAACAGGATGTGAACCTGCACTGGTAATCTCCAGTGCACGTCGAGTCTATGGGGTTGAGCACGGGGACCAAACTGCATCCAACGGGAACATAGGATGCTGTCCCGGAACAGTTGGACTTTGACATATGAAGCCTCTAAGCGGGGATGACGTCAAGCAACGTCAAAGACAGTCCACATGTGAACTCTTGGCCGAAAGAATGCGCCAAGTTTTTTACATGGCATCAGTCAAAAGAGACTGCGACATAAGGAGCAGGTCAACCGCTCGTTTGGATCACAACAGGAGCCAAAATTGTCATCAATCTATATTTACTTAGCTGTTGCACAGAAAACTCAAATAATACGAGATCAATAGTCACAGGCCTTGCTGCTAAAGTCCATCAGGAACATTATTTGTTTTTGCCGCTTAATTCAGCTCAGGTGCGTTGGAAATGTCTGCACGTGTTATCTCCCTGGAGAAACCCATTATCACTGGAACACTGGGAAGAAAGGGCCAAAAGGGAGGCATACGTAGCTGACAGGATTTGAACCTGCGCGGGGAAACCCCAATGGATTTCAAGTCCATCGCCTTGACCACTCGGCCACAACTACTCAAAGATTGGAGGTGGGCTGCTTTCCTGGGATGACTGAACTTTGACAGCGTAAATCACACATCGGCCACAATGTCAGGGATCGTCAAGGAAGCTCCACATTAGAAATCTTGACCTAAACAGAGGGTAGACTTATTTACAGAACATGGGTCGAAACAAAAGGAGCTGTCAACCATTTTTTTTTTCATTTACAGGAGGCGCAATAATTATTAGGAATTATTACTAAAGTTGCTGTTGCACTGAAAATGGAATTCAAATGAGATAACGGACTTGTTTTATAGAGAGGCCAATGAATTTGACAACAATATTTAACCTTTCAAAAGTGCAATCGTTGTATTATACATTTTGTGAATACCAAAGTTGGACCTGAGACCCCCTATACTGTAGCGGCTAGGAGTCTCGCTCAGGGAATGCTGACCGGCAGCAAGCCTCTGCTTCTTTCCAATGCGAAATAACGAGGTGTAACGACCAAATTTGTGGGAGCCTGACTACTGGGTTATATAGTTTTCATTCTCGCTCCTTCCCGTCTTAACTCTCCCTGATGGTCTAGTGGCTAGGATTAGGCGCTCTCACCGCCGCGGCCCGGGTTCGATTCCCGGTCAGGGAATTAGATCACATTGATGCTCTCCAATAACAATCTCCTGCAACTGTTTCCTTGTGCTTTTAGATCTCCATCACATCATTCCTCACTTTGACACGCTTCAGTTGGGCTGATGAGTACAAATTCTATATGTACTGAACATGAATAAATACACCTCTCTCCATTTTGAAACATGTGTGGAAGGGGGGCCACTTTTGTTGCTCTGTAATTCACTGGCTAAACCTCCAAGTCATGGGAAATGATTTAGACGGCCTACTTGGACAATGCATTGGCTAGGAATCCCACAGAGGGGTCGTGGGCTATGCAAGCAGCTCTGCACCCATATATACCCCCGACACTTTGAAGCTACGTCTTCAAATGTCAGCTCCTTCCAGAGACATTACTGCATTTACCGGCGTCCTCGTGGCTTGGAGTGTTTACATTTCTCCCACATCTGAATCCACAAAGCCATATTGTTATTGTTCATCCCCAAACTCTGCCATTTGACCCCATACTTTCAGACCATGCGCTACGTGAATGCCTGTGTGTAACACCTCCCCTTAGGAAGCAAATCCCACCTTCCACTTGAACAATGGGAAAAAAGGGTCAAAGTTAAGGCTTACGTAGTAACAGGATGTGAACCTGCGCTGGTAATCTCCAGTGCACGTCGAGTCTATGGGGTTGAGCACGGGGACCAAACTGCATCCAACGGGAACATAGGATGCTGTCCCGGAACAGTTGGACTTTGACATATGAAGCCTCTAAGCGAGGATGACGTCAAGCACCGTCAAAGACAGTCCACATGTGAACTCTTGGCCGAAAGAACGCGCCAAGTTTTTTACATGGCATCAGTCAAAAGAGACTGCGACATAAGGAGCAGGTCAACCGCTCGTTTGGATCACAACAGGAGCCAAAATTGTCATCAATCTATATTTACTTAGCTGTTGCACAGAAAACTCAAATAATACGAGATCAATAGTCACAGGCCTTGCTGCTAAAGTCCATCAGGAACATTATTTGTTTTTGCCGCTTAATTCAACTCAGGTGCGTTGGAAATGTCTGCACGTGTTATCTCCCTGGAGAAACCCATTATCACTGGAACACTGGGAAGAAAGGGCCAAAAGGGAGGCATACGTAGCTGACAGGATTCGAACCTGCGCGGGGAAACCACAATGGATTTCAAGTCCATCGCCTTGACCACTCGGCCACAACTACTCAAAGATTTGAGGTGGGCTGCTTTCCTGGGATGACTGAACTTTGACAGCGTAAATCACACATCGGCCACAATGTCAGGGAGCGTCAAGGAAGCTCCACATTAGAAATCTTGACCTAAACAGAGGGTAGACTTATTTACAGAACATGGGTCGAAACAAAAGGAGCTGTCAACCATTTTTTTTTCATTTACAGGAGGCGCAATAATTATTAGGAATTATTACTAAAGTTGCTGTTGCACTGAAAATGGAATTCAAATGAGATAACGGACTTGTTTTATAGAGAGGCCAATGAATTTGACAACAATATTTAACCTTTCAAAAGTGCAATCGTTGTATTATACATTTTGTGAATATCAAAGTTGGACCTGAGACCCCCTATACTGTAGCGGCTAGGAGTCTCGCTCAGGGAATGCTGACCGGCAGCAAGCCTCTGCTGCTTTCCAATGCGAAATAACGAGGTGTAAGGACCAAATTTGTGGGAGCCTGACTACTGGGTTATATAGTTTTCATTCTCGCTCCTTCCCGTCTTGACTCTCCCTGATGGTCTAGTGGCTAGGATTCGGCGCTCTCATGGCATCAGTCAAAAGAGACTGCGACATAAGGAGCAGGTCAACCGCTCGTTTGGATCACAACAGGAGCCAAAATTGTCATCAATCTATATTTACTTAGCTGTTGCACAGAAAACTCAAATAATACGAGATCAATAGTCACAGGCCTTGCTGCTAAAGTCCATCAGGAACATTATTTGTTTTTGCTGCTTAATTCAGCTCAGGTGCGTTGGAAATGTCTGCACGTGTTATCTCCCTGGAGAAACCCATTATCACTGGAACACTGGGAAGAAAGGGCCAAAAGGGAGGCGTACGTAGCTGACAGGATTCGAACCTGCGCGGGGAAACCCCAATGGATTTCAAGTCCATCGCCTTGACCACTCGGCCACAACTACTCAAAGATTGGAGGTGGGCTGCTTTCCTGGGATGACTGAACTTTGACAGCGTAAATCACACATCGGCCACAATGTCAGGGATCGTCAAGGAAGCTCCACATTAGAAATCTTGACCTAAACAGAGGGTAGACTTATTTACAGAACATGGGTCGAAACAAAAGGAGCTGTCAACCATTTTTTTTTTCATTTACAGGAAGCGCAATAATTATTAGGAATTATTACTAAAGTTGCTGTTGCACTGAAAATGGAATTCAAATGAGATAACGGACTTGTTTTATAGAGAGGCCAATGAATTTGACAACAATATTTAACCTTTCAAAAGTGCAATCGTTGTATTATACATCTTGTGAATACCAAAGTTGGACCTGAGACCCCCTATACTGTAGCGGCTAGGAGTCTCGCTCAGGGAATGCTGACCGGCAGCAAGCCTCTGCTGCTTTCAAATGCGAAATAACGAGGTGTAAGGACCAAATTTGTGGGAGCCTGACTGCTGGGTTATATAGTTTTCATTCTCGCTCCTTCCCGTCTTGACTCTCCCTGATGGTCTAGTGGCTAGGATTCGGCGCTCTCACCGCCGCGGCCCAGGTCGATTCCCGGTCAGGGAATTTGCTGATTTTGATGCCCTCCAATAACAATCTCCTGCAACTGTTTCCTCGTTCTTTTAGATTTCCTTGACATCATTCCTCACTTTGACACGCTTCAGTTGGGCTGATGAGTACAAATTCTATATGTGCTGAACATGAATAAATTCACCTCTCTCAATTTTGAAACATGTGTGGAAGGGGGGCCACTTTTGTTGCTCTGTAATTCACTGGCTAAACCTCCAAGTCATGGGAAATGATTTAGACGGCCTACTTGGACAATGCATTGCCTAGGAATCCCACAGAGGGGTCGTGGGCTATGCAAGCAGCTCTGCACCCATATATACCCCCGACACTTTGAAGCTACGTCTTCAAATGTCAGCTCCTTCCAGAGACATTACTGCATATACCGGCGTCCTCGTGGCTTGGAGTGTTTACATTTCTCCCACATCTGAATCCACAAAGCCATATTGTTATTGTTCATCCCCAAACTCTGCCATTTGACCCCATACTTTCAGACCATGCGCTACGTGAATGCCTGTGTGTAACACCTCCCCTTAGGAAGCAAATCCCACCTTCCACTTGAACAATGGGAAAAAAGGGTCAAAGTTAAGGCTTACGTAGTAACAGGATGTGAACCTGCGCTGGTAATCTCCAGTGCACGTCGAGTCTATGGGGTTGAGCACGGGGACCAAACTGCATCCAACGGGAACATAGGATGCTGTCCCGGAACAGTTGGACTTTGACATATGAAGCCTCTAAGCGGGGATGACGTCAAGCACCGTCAAAGACAGTCCACATGTGAACTCTTGGCCGAAAGAATGCGCCAAGTTTTTAACATGGCATCAGTCAAAAGAGACTGCGACATAAGGAGCAGGTCAACCGCTCGTTTGGATCACAACAGGAGCCAAAATTGTCATCAATTTATATTTACTTAGCTGTTGCACAGAAAACTCAAATAATACGAGATCAATAGTCACAGGCCTTGCTGCTAAAGTCCATCAGGAACATTATTTGTTTTTGCCACTTAATTCAGCTCAGGTGCGTTGGAAATGTCTGCACGTGTTATCTCCCTGGAGAAACCCATTATCACTGGAACACTGGGAAGAAAGGGAGGCATACGTAGCTGACAGGATTCGAACCTGCGCGGGGAAACCCCAATGGATTTCAAGTCAATCGCCTTGACCACTCGCCCACAACTACTCAAAGATTTGAGATGGGTTGCTTTCCTGGGATGACTGAACTTTGACAGCGCAAATCACACATCGGCCACAATGTCAGGGAGCGTCACGGAAGCTCCACATTAGAAATCTTGACCTAAACAGAGGGTAGACTTATTTACAGAACATGGGTCGAAACAAAAGGAGCTGTCAACCATTTTTTTTTCATTTACAGGAGGCGCAATAATTATTAGGAATTATTACTAAAGTTGCTGTTGCAGTGAAAATGGAATTCAAATGAGATAACGGACTTGTTTTATAGAGAGGCCAATGAATTTGACAACAATATTTAACCTTTCAAAAGTGCAATCGTTGTATTATACATTTTGTGAATACCAAAGTTGGACCTGAGACCCCCTATGCTGTAGCGGCTAGGTGTCTCGCTCAGGGAATGCTGACCGGCAGCAAGCCTCTGCTGCTTTCAAATGCGAAATAACGAGGTGTAACGACCAAATTTGTGGGAGCCTGACTACTGGGTTATATAGTTTTCATTCTCGTTCTTTCTCCTCTTGACTCTCCCTGATGGTCTAGTGGCTAGGATTCGGCGCTCTCACCGCCGCGGCCAGGATTCGATTCCCGGTCAGGGAAGTTGCTCATTTTGATGCTCTCCAATAACAATCTCCTGCAACTGTTTCCTCGTTCTTTTAGATTTCCTTGACATCATTCCTCACTTTGACACGCTTCAGTTGGGCTGATGAGTACAAATTCTATATGTGCTGAACATGAATAAATACACCTCTCTCCATTTTGAAACATGTGTGGAAGGGGGGCCACTTTTGTTGCTCTGTAATTCACTGGCTAAACCTCCAAGTCATGGGAAATTATTTAGACGGCCTACTTGGACAATGCATTGCCTAGGAATCTTACAGAGGGGTCGTGGGCTATGCAAGCAGCTCTGCACCCATATATACCCCAGACACTTTGAAGCTACGTCTTCAAATGTCAGCTCCTTCAAGAGACATTACTGCATTTACCGGCGTCCTCGTGGCTTGGAGTGTTTACATTTCTCCCACATCTAAATCCACAAAGCCATATTGTTATTGTTCATCCCCAAACTCTGCCATTTGACCCCATACTTTCAGACCATGCGCTACGTGAATGCCTGTGTGTAACACCTCCCCTTAGGAAGCAAATCCCACCTTCCACTTGAACAATGGGAAAAAAGGGTCAAAGTTAAGGCTTACGTAGTAACAGGATGTGAACCTGCGCTGGTAATCTCCAGTGCACGTCGAGTCTATGGGGTTGAGCACGGGGACCAAACTGCATCCAACGGGAACATAGGATGCTGTCCCGGAACAGTTGGACGTTGACATTTGAAGCCTCTAAGCGGGGATGACGTCAAGCACCGTCAAAGACAGTCCACATGTGAACTCTTGGCCGAAAGAATGCGCCAAGTTTTTTACATGGCATCAGTCAAAAGAGACTGCGACATAAGGAGCAGGTCAACCGCTCGTTTGGATCACAACAGGAGCCAAAATTGTCATCAATCTATATTTACTTAGCTGTTGCACAGAAAACTCAAATAATACGAGATCAATAGTCACAGGCCTTGCTGCTAAAGTCCATCTGGAACATTATTTGTTTTTGCCGCTTAATTCAGCTCAGGTGCGTTGGAAATGTCTGCACGTGTTTTCTCCCTGGAGAAACCCATTATCACTGGAAAACTGGGAAGAAAGGGCCAAAAGGGAGGCGTACGTAGCTGACAGGATTCGAACCTGCGTGGGGAAACCCCAATGGATTTCAAGTCCATCGCCTTGACCACTCGGCCACAACTACTCAAAGATTGGAGGTGGGCTGCTTTCCTGGGATGACTGAACTTTGACAGCGTAAATCACACATCGGCCACAATGTCAGGGAGCGTCAAGGAAGCTCCCCATTAGAAATCTTGACCTAAACAGAGGGTAGACTTATTTACAGAACATGGGTCGAAACAAAAGGAGGTGTCAACCATTTTTTTTTCATTTACAGGAGGCGCAATAATTATTAGGAATTATTACTAAAGTTGCTGTTGCACTGAAAATGGAATTCAAATGAGATAACGGACCTGTTTTATAGAGAGGCCAATGAATTTGACAACAATATTTAACCTTTCAAAAGTGCAATCGTTGTATTATACATTTTGTGAATACCAAAGTTGTACCTGAGACCCCCTATACTGTAGCTGCTAGGAGTCTCGCTCAGGGAATGCTGACCGGCAGCAAGCCTCTGCTGCTTTCCAATGCAAAATAACGAGGTGCAAGGACCAAATTTGTGGGAGCCTGACTACTGGGTTATATAGTTTTCATTCTCGCTCCTTCCCGTCTTGACTCTCCCTGATGGTCTAGTGGCTAGGATTCGGCGCTCTCACCGCCGCGGCCCGGGTTCGATTCCCGGTCAGGGAATTAGATCACATTGATGCTCTCCAATAACAATCTCCTGCAACTGTTTCCTTGTGCTTTTAGATCTCCATCACATCATTCCACACTTTGACACACTTCAGTTGGGCTGATAAGTACAAATTCTATATGAACTGAAGATGAATAAATACACCTCTCTCAATGTTGAAAGATGTATAGAAGGGGGCCAGGTTTTGTTGCTCCCCATCACATTTTAAAGAACAACGTACAGTTGCCAATATAGCAGCTGGTATAAAAACGGAGGATCCCAACTTGCATACAGACCCGGCTGATGGATTGACAGTTTTGAGGGGTTTTGCTGTAATTCATTGACTAAACCTCCAAGTCATGGGAAACGATTTAGAAGGCCTACTTGGACAATGCATTGGCTAGGAATTCAGGAGCGTTGGGAATGTCTGCATGCGTTATCTCCCTGAAGAAACCCATTATCACTGGAACACTGGGAAGAAAGGGCCAAAAGGGAGGCATACGTAGCTGACAGGATTCGAACCTGCGCGGGGAAACCCCAATGGATTTCGAGTCCATCGCCTTGACCACTCGGTCACAACTACTCAAAGACTCAAGCCGGGCTGCTTTCCAATGCGAACTAACGAGGTGTAACGACCAAACTTGTGGGAGCCTGACTACTGGGTTATATTGTTTTCATTCTCGTTCTTTCTTCTCTTGACTCTCCCTGATGGTCTAGTAGCTAGGATTCGGCGCTCTCACCGCCGAGGCCAGGGTTCGATTCCCGGTCAGGGAATTTGCTCATTTTGATGCTCTCCAATAACAATCTCCTGCAACTGTTTCCTCGTTCTTTTAGATTTCCTTGACATCATTCCTCACTTTGACACGCTTCAGTTGGGCTGATGAGTACAAATTCTATATGTGCTGAACATGAATAAATACACCTCTCTCCATTTTGAAACATGTGTGGAAAGGGGGCCACTTTTGTTGCTCTGTAATTCACTGGCTAAACCTCCAAGTCATGGGAAATGATTTAGACGGCCTACTTGGACAATGCATTGCCTAGGAATCCCACAGAGGGGTCGTGGGCTATGCAAGCAGCTCTGCACCCATATATACCCCCGACACTTTGAAGCTACGTCTTCAAATGTCAGCTCCTTCCAGAGACATTACTGCATTTACCGGCGTCCTCGTGGCTTGGAGTGTTTACATTTCTCCCACATCTGAATCCACAAAGCCATATTGTTATTGTTCATCCCCAAACTCTGCCATTTGACCCCATATTTTCAGACAATGCGCTACGTGAATGCCTGTGTGTAACACCTCCCCTTAGGAAGCAAATCCCACCTTCCACTTGAACAATGGGAAAAAAGGGTCAAAGTTAAGGCTTACGTAGTAACAGGATGTGAACCTGCGCTGGTAATCTCCAGTGCACGTCGAGTCTATGGGGTTGAGCACGGGGACCAAACTGCATCCAACGGGAACATAGGATGCTGTCCCGGAACAGTTGGACGTTGACATATGAAGCCTCTAAGCGGGGATGACGTCAAGCACCGTCAGGGACAGTCCACATGCGAACTCTTGGCCGAAAGAATGCGCCAAGTTTTTTACATGGCATCAGTCAAAAGAGACTGCGACATAAGGAGCAGGTCAACCGCTCGTTTGGATCACAACAGGAGCCAAAATTGTCATCAATCTATATTTACTTAGTTGTTGCACAGAAAACTCAAATAATACGAGATCAATAGTCACAGGCCTTGCTGCTAAAGTCCATCAGGAACATTATTTGTTTTTGCCGCTTAATTCAGCTCAGGTGCGTTGGAAATGTCTGCACGTGTTATCTCCCTGGAGAAACCCATTATCACTGGAACACTGGGAAGAAAGGGCCAAAAGGGAGGCGTACGTAGCTGACAGGATTCTAACCTGCGCGGGGAAACCCCAATGGATTTCAAGTCCATCGCCTTGACCACTCGCCCACAACTACTCAAAGATTTGAGATGGGTTGCTTTCCTGGGATGACTGAACTTTGACAGCGCAAATCACACATCGGCCACAATGTCAGGGAGCGTCAAGGAAGCTCCACATTAGAAATCTTGACCTAAACAGAGGGTAGACTTATTTACAGAACATGGGTCGAAACAAAAGGAGCTGTCAACCATTTTTTTTTCATTTACAGGAGGCGCAATAATTATTAGGAATTATTACTAAAGTTGCTGTTGCAGTGAAAATGGAATTCAAATGAGATTACGGACTTGTTTTATAGAGAGGCCAATGAATTTGACAACAATATTTAACCTTTCAAAAGTGCAATCGTTGTATTATACATTTTGTGAATACCAAAGTTGGACCTGAGACCCCCTATGCTGTAGCGGCTAGGTGTCTCGCTCAGGGAATGCTGACCGGCAGCAAGCCTCTGCTGCTTTCAAATGCGAAATAACGAGGTGTAACGACCAAATTTGTGGGAGCCTGACTACTGGGTTATATAGTTTTCATTCTCGTTCTTTCTCCTCTTGACTCTCCCTGATGATCTAGTGGCTAGGATTCGGCGCTCTCACCGCCGCGGCCAGGATTCGATTCCCGGTCAGGGAAGTTGCTCATTTTGATGCTCTCCAAGAACAATCTCCTGCAACTGTTTCCTTGTGCTTTTAGATCTCCATGACATCATTCCACACTTTGACACACTTCAGTTGGGCTGATAAGTACAAATTCTATATGAACTGAAGATGAATAAATACACCTCTCTCAATGTTGAAAGATGTATAGAAGGGGGCCCGCTTTTGTTGCTCCCCATCACATTTTAAAGAACAACGTACAGTTGCCAATGTAGTAGCTGGTATAAAAACGGAGGATCCCAACTTGCATACAGACCCGGCTGATGGATTGACAGTTTTGAGGGGTTTTGCTGTAATTCATTGACTAAACCTCCAAGTCATGGGAAATGATTTAGAAGGCCTACATGGACAATGCGTTGGCTAGGAATTCAGGAGCGTTGGGAATGTCTGCATGCGTTTTCTCCCTGGAGAAACCCATTATCACTGGAACACTGGGAAGAAAGGGCCAAAAGGGAGGGATACGTAGCTGGCAGGATTCCAACCTGCGCGGGGAAACCCCAATGGATTTCGAGTCCATCGCCTTGACCACTCGGCCGAAACTACTCAAAGACTCAAGCCGGGCTGCTTTCCAATGCGAACTAACGAGGTGTAACGACCAAACTTGTGGGAGCCTGACTACTGGGTTATATTGTTTTCATTCTCGTTCTTTCTCCTCTTGACTCTCCCTGATGGTCTAGTGGCTAGGATTCGGCGCTCTCACCGCCGCGGCCAGGATTCGATTCCCGGTCAGGGAAGTTGCTCATTTTGATGCTCTCCAATAACAATCTCCTGCAACTGTTTCCTCGTTCTTTTAGATTTCCTTGACATCATTCCTCACTTTGACACGCTTCAGTTGGGCTGATGAGTACAAATTCTATATGTGCTGAACATGAATAAATACACCTCTCTCCATTTTGAAACATGTGTGGAAGGGGGGCCACTTTTGTTGCTCTGTAATTCACTGGCTAAACCTCCAAGTCATGGGAAATGATTTAGACGGCGTACTTGGACAATGCATTGCCTAGGAATCCCACAGAGGGGTCGTGGGCTATGCAAGCAGCTCTGCACCCATATATACCCCCGACACTTTGAAGCTACGTCTTCAAATGGCAGCTCCTTCCAGAGACATTACTGCATTTACCGGCGTCCTCGTGGCTTGGAGTGTTTACATTTCTCCCACATCTAAATCCACAAAGCCATATTGTTATTGTTCATCCCCAAACTCTGCCATTTGACCCCATACTTTCAGACCATGCGCTACGTGAATGCCTGTGTGTAACACCTCCCCTTAGGAAGCACATCCCACCTTCCACTTGAACAATGGGAAAAAAGGGTCAAAGTTAAGGCTTACGTAGTAACAGGATGTGAACCTGCGCTGGTAATCTCCAGTGCACGTCGAGTCTATGGGGTTGAGCACGGGGACCAAACTGCATCCAACGGGAACATAGGATGCTGTCCCGGAACAGTTGGACGTTGACATTTGAAGCCTCTAAGCGGGGATGACGTCAAGCACCGTCAAAGACAGTCCACATGTGAACTCTTGGCCGAAAGAATGCGCCAAGTTTTTTACATGGCATCAGTCAAAAGAGACTGCGACATAAGGAGCAGGTCAACCGCTCGTTTGGATCACAACAGGAGCCAAAATTGTCATCAATCTATATTTACTTAGCTGTTGCACAGAAAACTCAAATAATACGAGATCAATAGTCACAGGCCTTGCTGCTAAAGTCCATCTGGAACATTATTTGTTTTTGCCGCTTAATTCAGCTCAGGTGCGTTGGAAATGTCTGCACGTGTTTTCTCCCTGGAGAAACCCATTATCACTGGAACACTGGGAAGAAAGGGCCAAAAGGGAGGCGTACGTAGCTGACAGGATTCGAACCTGCGCGGGGAAACCCCAATGGATTTCAAGTCCATCGCCTTGACCACTCGGCCACAACTACTCAAAGATTTGAGGTGGGCTGCTTTCCTGGGATGACTGAACTTTGACAGCGTAAATCACACATCGGCCACAATGTCAGGGAGCGTCAAGGAAGCTCCACATTAGAAATCTTGACCTAAACAGAGGGTAGACTTATTTACAGAACATGGGTCGAAACAAAAGGAGCTGTCAACCATTTTTTTTTCATTTACAGGAGGCGCAATAATTATTAGGAATTATTACTAAAGTTGCTGTTGCACTGAAAATGGAATTCAAATGAGATAACGGACTTGTTTTATAGAGAGGCCAATGAATTTGACAACAATATTTAACCTTTCAAAAGTGCAATCGTTGTATTATACATTTTGTGAATACCAAAGTTGGACCTGAGACCCCCTATACTGTAGCGGCTAGGAGTCTCGCTCAGGGAATGCTGACCGGCAGCAAGCCTCTGCTGCTTTCCAATGCGAAATAACGAGGTGTAAGGACCAAATTTGTGGGAGCCTGACTACTGGGTTATATAGTTTTCATTCTCGCTCCTTCCCTTCTTGACTCTCCCTGATGGTCTAGTGGCTAGGATTCGGCGCTCTCACCGCCGCGGCCCGGGTTCGATTCCCGGTCAGGGAATTAGATCACATTGATGCTCTCCAATAACAATCTCCTGCAACTGTTTCCTTGTGCTTTTAGATCTCCATCACATCATTCCACACTTTGACACACTTCAGTTGGGCTGATAAGTACAAATTCTATATGAACTGAAGATGAATAAATACACCTCTCTCAATGTTGAAAGATGTATAGAAGGGGGCCCGCTTTTGTTGCTCCCCATCACATTTTAAAGAACAACGTACAGTTGCCAATGTAGCAGCTGGTATAAAAACGGAGGATCCCAACTTGCATACAGACCCGGCTGATGGATTGACAGTTTTGAGGGGTTTTGCTGTAATTCATTGACTAAACCTCCAAGTCATGGGAAATGATTTAGAAGGCCTACTTGGACAATGCATTGGCCAGGAATTCAGGAGCGTTGGGAATGTCTGCATGCGTTATCTCCCTGGAGAAACCCATTATCACTGGAACACTGGGAAGAAAGGGCCAAAAGGGAGGCATACGTAGCTGGCAGGATTCGAACCTGCGCGGGGAAACCCCAATGGATTTCGAGTCCATCGCCTTGACCACTCGGCCACAACTACTCAAAGATTGGAGGTGGGCTGCTTTCCTGGGATGACTGAACTTTGACAGCGTAAATCACACATCGGCCACAATGTCAGGGAGCGTCAAGGAAGCTCCACATTAGAAATCTTGACCTAAACAGAGGGTAGACTTATTTACAGAACATGGGTCGAAACAAAAGGAGCTGTCAACCATTTTTTTTTCATTTACAGGAAGCGCAATAATTATTCGGAATTATTACTAAAGTTGCTGTTGCACTGAAAATGGAATTCAAATGAGATAACGGACCTGTTTTATAGAGAGGCCAATGAATTTGACAACAATATTTAACCTTTCAAAAGTGCAATCGTTGTATTATACATTTTGTGAATACCAAAGTTGTACCTGAGACCCCCTATACTGTAGCTGCTAGGAGTCTCGCTCAGGGAATGCTGACCGGCAGCAAGCCTCTGCTGCTTTCCAATGCAAAATAACGAGGTGCAAGGACCTAATTTGTGGGAGCCTGACTACTGGGTTATATAGTTTTCATTCTCGCTCCTTCCCGTCTTGACTCTCCCTGATGGTCTAGTGGCTAGGATTCGGCGCTCTCACCGCCGCGGCCCAGGTTCGATTCCCGGTCAGGGAATTAGATCACATTGATGCTCTCCAATAACAATCTCCTGCAACTGTTTCCTTGTGCTTTTAGATCTCCATCACATCATTCCACACTTTGACACACTTCAGTTGGGCTGATAAGTACAAATTCTATATGAACTGAAGATGAATAAATACACCTCTCTCAATGTTGAAAGATGTATAGAAGGGGGCCAGGTTTTGTTGCTCCCCATCACATTTTAAAGAACAACGTACAGTTGCCAATATAGCAGCTGGTATAAAAACGGAGGATCCCAACTTGCATACAGACCCGGCTGATGGATTGACAGTTTTGAGGGGTTTTGCTGTAATTCATTGACTAAACCTCCAAGTCATGGGAAATGATTTAGAAGGCCTACTTGGACAATGCATTGGCTAGGAATTCAGGAGCGTTGGGAATGTCTGCATGCGTTATCTCCCTGAAGAAACCCATTATCACTGGAACACTGGGAAGAAAGGGCCAAAAGGGAGGCATACGTAGCTGACAGGATTCGAACCTGCGCGGGGAAACCCCAATGGATTTCGAGTCCATCGCCTTGACCACTCGGCCACAACTACTCAAAGACTCAAGCCGGGCTGCTTTCCAATGCGAAATAACGAGGTGTAACGACCAAACTTGTGGGAGCCTGACTACTGGGTTATATTGTTTTCATTCTCATTCTTTCTCCTCTTGACTCTCCCTGATGGTCTAGTGGCTAGGATTTGGCGCTCTCACCGCCGTGGCCCGGTTTCGATTCCCGGTCAGGGAAGTTGCTCATTTTGATGCTCTCCAATAACAATCTCCTGCAACTGTTTCCTCGTTCTTTTAGATTTCTTTGACATCATTCCTCACTTTGACACGCTTCAGTTGGGCTGATGAGTACAAATTCTTTATGTACTGAAGATGAATAAATACACCTCTCTCAATGTTGAACCATGTGTGGAAGGGGGGCCACTTTTGTTGCTCTGTAATTCACTGGCTAAACCTCCAAGTCATGGGAAATGATTTAGACGGCCTACTTGGACAATGCATTGCCTAGGAATCCCACAGAGGGGTCATGGGCTATGCAAGCAGCTCTGCACCCATATATACCCCCGACACTTTGAAGCTACGTCTTCAAATGTCAGCTCCTTCCAGAGACATTACTGCATTTACCGACGTCCTCGTGGCTTTGAGTGTTTACATTTCTCCCACATCTGAATCCACAAAGCCATATTGTTATTGTTCATCCCCAAACTCTGCCATTTGACCCCATACTTTCAGACCATGCGCAACGTGAATGCCTGTGTGTAACACCTCCCCTTAGGAAGCAAATCCCACCTTCCACTTGAACAATGGGAAAAAAGGGTCAAAGTTAAGGCTTACGTAGTAACAGGATGTGAACCTGCGCTGGTAATCTCCAGTGCACGTCGAGTCTATGGGGTTGAGCACGGGGACGAAACTGCTTCCAACGGGAACATAGGATGCTGTCCCGGAACTGTTGGACTTTGACATATGAAGCCTCTAAGCGGGGATGACGTCAAGCACCATCAAAGACAGTCCACATGTGAACTCTTGGCCGAAAGAATGCGCCAAGTTTTTTACATGGCATCAGTCAAAAGAGACTGCGACATAAGGAGCAGGTCAACCGCTCGTTTGGATCACAACAGGAGCCAAAATTGTCATCAATCTATATTTACTTAGCTGTTGCACAGAAAACTCAAATAATACGAGATCAATAGTCACAGGCCTTGCTGCTAAAGTCCATCAGGAACATTATTTGTTTTTGCCGCTTAATTCAGCTCAGGTGCGTTGGAAATGTCTGCATGTGTTATCTCCCTGGAGAAACCCATTATCACTGGAACACTGGGAAGAAAGGGCCAAAAGGGAGGCGTACGTAGCTGACAGGATTCGAACCTGCGCGGGGAAACCCCAATGGATTTCAAGTCCATCGCCTTGACCACTCGGCCACAACTACTCAAAGATTGGAGGTGGGCTGCTTTCCTGGGATGAATGAACTTTGACAGCGTAAATCACAAATCGGCCACAATGTCAGGGAGCGTCAAGGAAGCTCAACATTAGAAATCTTGATCTAAACAGAGGGTAGACTTATTTACAGAACATGGGTCGAAACAAAAGGAGCTGTCAACCATTTTTTTTTCATTTACAGGAGGCGCAATAATTATTAGGAATTATTACTAAAGTTGCTGTTGCACTGAAAATGGAATTCAAATGAGATAACGGACTTGTTTTATAGAGAGGCCAATGAATTTGACAACAATATTTAACCTTTCAAAAGTGCAATCGTTGTATTATACATTTTGTGAATACCAAAGTTGGACCTGAGACCCCTATACTGTAGCGGCTAGGAGTCTCGCTCAGGGAATGCTGACCGGCAGCAAGCCTCTGCTGCTTTCAAATGCGAAATAACGAGGTGTAACGACCAAATTTGTGGGAGCCTGACTACTGGGTTATATAGTTTTCATTCTCGCTCCTTCCCGTCTTGACTCTCCCTGATGGTCTAGTGGCTAGGATTCGGCGCTCTCACCGCCGCGGCCTGGGTTCGATTCCCGGTCAGGGAATTAGATCACATTGATGCTCTCCAATAACAATCTCCTGCAACTGTTTCCTCGTTCTTTTAGATTTCCTTGACATCATTCCTCACTTTGACACGCTTCAGTTGGGCTGATGAGTACAAATTCTATATGTGCTGAACATGAATAAATACACCTCTCTCCATTTTGAAACATGTGTGGAAGGGGGGCCACTTTTGTTGCTCTGTAATTCACTGGCTAAACCTCCAAGTCATGGGAAATGATTTAGACGGCCTACTTGGACAATGCATTGCCTAGGAATCCCACAGAGGGGTCGTGGGCTATGCAAGCAGCTCTGCACCCATATATACCCCCGACACTTTGAAGCTACGTCTTCAAACGTCAGCTCCTTCCAGAGACATTACTGCATTTACCGGCGTCCTCGTGGCTTGGAGTGTTTACATTTCTCCCACATCTGAATCCACAAAGCCATATTGTTATTGTTCATCCCCAAACTCTGCCATTTGACCCCATACTTTCAGACCATGCGCTACGTGAATGCCTGTGTGTAACACCTCCCCTTAGGAAGCAAATCCCACCTTCCACTTGAACAATGGGAAAAAAGGGTCAAAGTTAAGGCTTACGTAGTAACAGGATGTGAACCTGCGCTGGTAATCTCCAGTGCACGTCGAGTCTATGGGGTTGAGCACGGGGACCAAACTGCATCCAACGGGAACATAGGATGCTGTCCCGGAACAGTTGGACTTTGACATATGAAGCCTCTAAGCGGGGATGACGTCAAGCACCGTCAAAGACAGTCCACATGTGAACTCTTGGCCAAAAGAATGCGCCAAGTTTTTTACATGGCATCAGTCAAAAGAGACTGCGACATAAGGAGCAGGTCAACCGCTCGTTTGGATCACAACAGGAGCCAAAATTGTCATCAATCTATATTTACTTAGCTGTTGCACAGAAAACTCAAATAATACGAGATCAATAGTCACAGGCCTTGCTGCTAAAGTCCATCAGGAACATTATTTGTTTTTGCCGCTTAATTCAGCTCAGGTGCGTTTGAAATGTCTTCACGTGTTATCTCCCTGGAGAAACCCATTATCACTGGAACACTGGGAAGAAAGGGCCAAAAGGGAGGCGTACGTAGCTGACAGGATTCGAACCTGCGCAGGGAAACCCCAATGGATTTCAAGTCCATCGCCTTGACCACTCGGCCACAACTACTCAAAGATTGGAGGTGGGCTGCTTTCCTGGGATGACTGAACTTTGACAGCGTAAATCACACATCGGCCACAATGTCAGGGAGCGTCAAGGAAGCTCCACATTAGAAATCTTGACCTAAACAGAGGGTAGACTTATTTACAGAACATGGGTCGAAACAAAAGGAGCTGTCAACCATTTTTTTTTCATTTACAGGAGGCGCAATAATTATTAGGAATTATTACTGAAGTTGCTGTTGCACTGAAAATGGAATTCAAATGAGATAACGGACTTGTTTTATAGAGAGGCCAATGAATTTGACAACAATATTTAACCTTTCAAAAGTGCAATCGTTGTATTATACATTTTGTGAATACCAAAGTTGGACCTGAGACCCGCTATACTGTAGCGGCTAGGAGTCTCGCTCAGGGAATGCTGACCGGCAGCAAGCCTCTGCTGCTTTCAAATGCAAAATAACGAGGTGTAACGACCAAATTTGTGGGAGCCTGACTACTGGGTTATATAGTTTTCATTCTCGCTCCTTCCCGTCTTGACTCTCCCTGATTGTCTAGTGGCTAGGATTCGGCGCTCTCACCGCCGCGGCCCGGGTTCGATTCCCGGTCAGGGAATTAGATCACATTGATGCTCTCCAATAACAATCTCCTGCAACTGTTTCCTTGTGCTTTTAGATCTCCATCACATCATTCCACACTTTGACACATTTCAGTTGGGCTGATAAGTACAAATTCTATATGAACTGAAGATGAATAAATACACCTCTCTCAATGTTGAAAGATGTATAGAAGGGGGCCCGCTTTTGTTGCTCCCCATCACATTTTAAAGAACAACGTACAGTTGCCAATGTAGCAGCTGGTATAAAAACGGAGGATCCCAACTTGCATACAGACCCGGCTGATGGATTGACAGTTTTGAGGGGTTTTGCTGTAATTCATTGACTAAACCTCCAAGTCATGGGAAATGATTTAGAAGGCCTACTTGGACAATGCATTGGCTAGGAATTCAGGAGCGTTGGGAATGTCTGCATGCGTTATCTCCCTGGAGAAACCCATTATCACTGGAACACTGGGAAGAAAGGGCCAAAAGGGAGGGATACGTAGCTGGCAGGATTCCAACCTGCGCGGGGAAACCCCAATGGATTTCGAGTCCATCGCCTTGACCACTCGGCCACAACTACTCAAAGACTCAAGCCGGGCTGCTTTCCAATGCGAAATAACGAGGTGTAACGACCAAACTTGTGGGAGCCTGACTACTGGGTTATATTGTTTTCATTCTCGTTCTTTCTCCTCTTGACTCTCCCTGATGGTCTAGTGGCTAGGATTCGGCGCTCTCACCGCAATTTGCTCATTTTGATGCTCTCCAATAACAATCTCCTGCAACTGTTTCCTCGTTCTTTTAGATTTCCTTGACATCATTCCTCACTTTGACACACTTCAGTTGGGCTGATGAGTACAAATTCTATATGTACTGAAGATGAATAAATACACCTCTCTCCATTTTGAAACATGTGTGGAAGGGGGGCCACTTTTGTTGCTCTGTAATTCACTGGCAAAACCTCCAAGTCATGGGAAATGATTTAGACGGCCTACTTGGACAATGCATTGCCTAGGAATCCCACAGAGGGGTCGTGGGCTATGCAAGCAGCTCTGCACCCATATATACCCCCGACACTTTGAAGGTACGTCTTCAAATGTCAGCTCCTTCCAGAGACATTACTGCATTTACCGGCGTCCTCGTGGCTTGGAGTGTTTACATTTCTCCCACATCTGAATCCACAAAGCCATATTGTTATTGTTCATCCCCAAACTCTGCCATTTGACCCCATACTTTCAGACCATGCGCTACGTGAATGCCTGTGTGTAACACCTCCCCTTAGGAAGCAAATCCCACCTTCCAATTGAACAATGGGAAAAAAGGGTCAAAGTTAAGGCTTACGTAGTAACAGGATGTGAACCTGCGCTGGTAATCTCCAGTGCACGTCGAGTCTATGGGGTTAAGCACGGGGACCAAACTGCATCCAACGGGAACATAGGATGCTGTCCCGGAACAGTTGGACGTTGACATATGAAGCCTCTAAGCGGGGATGACGTCAAGCACCGTCAAAGACAGTCCACATGTGAACTCTTGGCCGAAAGAATGCGCCAAGTTTTTTACATGGCATCAGTCAAAAGAGACTGCGACATAAGGAGCAGGTCAACCGCTCGTTTGGATCACAACAGGAGCCAAAATTGTCATCAATCTATATTTACTTAGCTGTTGCACAGAAAACTCAAATAATGCGAGATCAATAGTCACAGGCCTTGCTGCTAAAGTCCATCAGGAACATTATTTGTTTTTGCCGCTTAATTCAGCTCAGGTGCGTTGGAAATGTCTGCACGTGTTATCTCCCTGGAGAAACCCATTATCACTGGAACACTGGGAAGAAAGGGCCAAAAGGGAGGCATACGTAGCTGACAGGATTTGAACCTGCGCGGGGAAACCCCAATGGATTTCAAGTCCATCGCCTTGACCACTCGGCCACAACTACTCAAAGAGTGGAGGTGGGCTGCTTTCCTGGGATGACTGAACTTTGACAGCGTAAATCACACATCGGCCACAATGTCAGGGATCGTCAAGGAAGCTCCACATTAGAAATCTTGACCTAAACAGAGGGTAGACTTATTTACAGAACATGGGTCGAAACAAAAGGAGCTGTCAACCATTTTTTTTTTCATTTACAGGAAGCGCAATAATTATTAGGAATTATTACTAAAGTTGCTGTTGCACTGAAAATGGAATTCAAATGAGATAACGGACTTGTTTTATAGAGAGGCCAATGAATTTGACAACAATATTTAACCTTTCAAAAGTGCAATCGTTGTATTATACATCTTGTGAATACCAAAGTTGGACCTGAGACCCCCTATACTGTAGCGGCTAGGAGTCTCGCTCAGGGAATGCTGACCGGCAGCAAGCCTCTGCTGCTTTCAAATGCGAAATAACGAGGTGTAAGGACCAAATTTGTGGGAGCCTGACTGCTGGGTTATATAGTTTTCATTCTCGCTCCTTCCCGTCTTGACTCTCCCTGATGGTCTAGTGGCTAGGATTCGGCGCTCTCACCGCCGCGGCCCAGGTCGATTCCCGGTCAGGGAATTTGCTGATTTTGATGCCCTCCAATAACAATCTCCTGCAACTGTTTCCTCGTTCTTTTAGATTTCCTTGACATCATTCCTCACTTTGACACGCTTCAGTTGGGCTGATGAGTACAAATTCTATATGTGCTGAACATGAATAAATTCACCTCTCTCAATTTTGAAACATGTGTGGAAGGGGGGCCACTTTTGTTGCTCTGTAATTCACTGGCTAAACCTCCAAGTCATGGGAAATGATTTAGACGGCCTACTTGGACAATGCATTGCCTAGGAATCCCACAGAGGGGTCGTGGGCTATGCAAGCAGCTCTGCACCCATATATACCCCCGACACTTTGAAGCTACGTCTTCAAATGTCAGCTCCTTCCAGAGACATTACTGCATATACCGGCGTCCTCGTGGCTTGGAGTGTTTACATTTCTCCCACATCTGAATCCACAAAGCCATATTGTTATTGTTCATCCCCAAACTCTGCCATTTGACCCCATACTTTCAGACCATGCGCTACGTGAATGCCTGTGTGTAACACCTCCCCTTAGGAAGCAAATCCCACCTTCCACTTGAACAATGGGAAAAAAGGGTCAAAGTTAAGGCTTACGTAGTAACAGGATGTGAACCTGCGCTGGTAATCTCCAGTGCACGTCGAGTCTATGGGGTTGAGCACGGGGACCAAACTGCATCCAACGGGAACATAGGATGCTGTCCCGGAACAGTTGGACTTTGACATATGAAGCCTCTAAGCGGGGATGACGTCAAGCACCGTCAAAGACAGTCCACATGTGAACTCTTGGCCGAAAGAATGCGCCAAGTTTTTAACATGGCATCAGTCAAAAGAGACTGCGACATAAGGAGCAGGTCAACCGCTCGTTTGGATCACAACAGGAGCCAAAATTGTCATCAATTTATATTTACTTAGCTGTTGCACAGAAAACTCAAATAATACGAGATCAATAGTCACAGGCCTTGCTGCTAAAGTCCATCAGGAACATTATTTGTTTTTGCCACTTAATTCAGCTCAGGTGCGTTGGAAATGTCTGCACGTGTTATCTCCCTGGAGAAACCCATTATCACTGGAACACTGGGAAGAAAGGGAGGCATACGTAGCTGACAGGATTCGAACCTGCGCGGGGAAACCCCAATGGATTTCAAGTCAATCGCCTTGACCACTCGCCCACAACTACTCAAAGATTTGAGATGGGTTGCTTTCCTGGGATGACTGAACTTTGACAGCGCAAATCACACATCGGCCACAATGTCAGGGAGCGTCACGGAAGCTCCACATTAGAAATCTTGACCTAAACAGAGGGTAGACTTATTTACAGAACATGGGTCGAAACAAAAGGAGCTGTCAACCATTTTTTTTTCATTTACAGGAGGCGCAATAATTATTAGGAATTATTACTAAAGTTGCTGTTGCAGTGAAAATGGAATTCAAATGAGATAACGGACTTGTTTTATAGAGAGGCCAATGAATTTGACAACAATATTTAACCTTTCAAAAGTGCAATCGTTGTATTATACATTTTGTGAATACCAAAGTTGGACCTGAGACCCCCTATGCTGTAGCGGCTAGGTGTCTCGCTCAGGGAATGCTGACCGGCAGCAAGCCTCTGCTGCTTTCAAATGCGAAATAACGAGGTGTAACGACCAAATTTGTGGGAGCCTGACTACTGGGTTATATAGTTTTCATTCTCGTTCTTTCTCCTCTTGACTCTCCCTGATGGTCTAGTGGCTAGGATTCGGCGCTCTCACCGCCGCGGCCAGGATTCGATTCCCGGTCAGGGAAGTTGCTCATTTTGATGCTCTCCAATAACAATCTCCTGCAACTGTTTCCTCGTTCTTTTAGATTTCCTTGACATCATTCCTCACTTTGACACGCTTCAGTTGGGCTGATGAGTACAAATTCTATATGTGCTGAACATGAATAAATACACCTCTCTCCATTTTGAAACATGTGTGGAAGGGGGGCCACTTTTGTTGCTCTGTAATTCACTGGCTAAACCTCCAAGTCATGGGAAATTATTTAGACGGCCTACTTGGACAATGCATTGCCTAGGAATCTTACAGAGGGGTCGTGGGCTATGCAAGCAGCTCTGCACCCATATATACCCCAGACACTTTGAAGCTACGTCTTCAAATGTCAGCTCCTTCAAGAGACATTACTGCATTTACCGGCGTCCTCGTGGCTTGGAGTGTTTACATTTCTCCCACATCTAAATCCACAAAGCCATATTGTTATTGTTCATCCCCAAACTCTGCCATTTGACCCCATACTTTCAGACCATGCGCTACGTGAATGCCTGTGTGTAACACCTCCCCTTAGGAAGCAAATCCCACCTTCCACTTGAACAATGGGAAAAAAGGGTCAAAGTTAAGGCTTACGTAGTAACAGGATGTGAACCTGCGCTGGTAATCTCCAGTGCACGTCGAGTCTATGGGGTTGAGCACGGGGACCAAACTGCATCCAACGGGAACATAGGATGCTGTCCCGGAACAGTTGGACGTTGACATTTGAAGCCTCTAAGCGGGGATGACGTCAAGCACCGTCAAAGACAGTCCACATGTGAACTCTTGGCCGAAAGAATGCGCCAAGTTTTTTACATGGCATCAGTCAAAAGAGACTGCGACATAAGGAGCAGGTCAACCGCTCGTTTGGATCACAACAGGAGCCAAAATTGTCATCAATCTATATTTACTTAGCTGTTGCACAGAAAACTCAAATAATACGAGATCAATAGTCACAGGCCTTGCTGCTAAAGTCCATCTGGAACATTATTTGTTTTTGCCGCTTAATTCAGCTCAGGTGCGTTGGAAATGTCTGCACGTGTTTTCTCCCTGGAGAAACCCATTATCACTGGAAAACTGGGAAGAAAGGGCCAAAAGGGAGGCGTACGTAGCTGACAGGATTCGAACCTGCGTGGGGAAACCCCAATGGATTTCAAGTCCATCGCCTTGACCACTCGGCCACAACTACTCAAAGATTGGAGGTGGGCTGCTTTCCTGGGATGACTGAACTTTGACAGCGTAAATCACACATCGGCCACAATGTCAGGGAGCGTCAAGGAAGCTCCCCATTAGAAATCTTGACCTAAACAGAGGGTAGACTTATTTACAGAACATGGGTCGAAACAAAAGGAGGTGTCAACCATTTTTTTTTCATTTACAGGAGGCGCAATAATTATTAGGAATTATTACTAAAGTTGCTGTTGCACTGAAAATGGAATTCAAATGAGATAACGGACCTGTTTTATAGAGAGGCCAATGAATTTGACAACAATATTTAACCTTTCAAAAGTGCAATCGTTGTATTATACATTTTGTGAATACCAAAGTTGTACCTGAGACCCCCTATACTGTAGCTGCTAGGAGTCTCGCTCAGGGAATGCTGACCGGCAGCAAGCCTCTGCTGCTTTCCAATGCAAAATAACGAGGTGCAAGGACCAAATTTGTGGGAGCCTGACTACTGGGTTATATAGTTTTCATTCTCGCTCCTTCCCGTCTTGACTCTCCCTGATGGTCTAGTGGCTAGGATTCGGCGCTCTCACCGCCGCGGCCCGGGTTCGATTCCCGGTCAGGGAATTAGATCACATTGATGCTCTCCAATAACAATCTCCTGCAACTGTTTCCTTGTGCTTTTAGATCTCCATCACATCATTCCACACTTTGACACACTTCAGTTGGGCTGATAAGTACAAATTCTATATGAACTGAAGATGAATAAATACACCTCTCTCAATGTTGAAAGATGTATAGAAGGGGGCCAGGTTTTGTTGCTCCCCATCACATTTTAAAGAACAACGTACAGTTGCCAATATAGCAGCTGGTATAAAAACGGAGGATCCCAACTTGCATACAGACCCGGCTGATGGATTGACAGTTTTGAGGGGTTTTGCTGTAATTCATTGACTAAACCTCCAAGTCATGGGAAACGATTTAGAAGGCCTACTTGGACAATGCATTGGCTAGGAATTCAGGAGCGTTGGGAATGTCTGCATGCGTTATCTCCCTGAAGAAACCCATTATCACTGGAACACTGGGAAGAAAGGGCCAAAAGGGAGGCATACGTAGCTGACAGGATTCGAACCTGCGCGGGGAAACCCCAATGGATTTCGAGTCCATCGCCTTGACCACTCGGTCACAACTACTCAAAGACTCAAGCCGGGCTGCTTTCCAATGCGAACTAACGAGGTGTAACGACCAAACTTGTGGGAGCCTGACTACTGGGTTATATTGTTTTCATTCTCGTTCTTTCTTCTCTTGACTCTCCCTGATGGTCTAGTAGCTAGGATTCGGCGCTCTCACCGCCGAGGCCAGGGTTCGATTCCCGGTCAGGGAATTTGCTCATTTTGATGCTCTCCAATAACAATCTCCTGCAACTGTTTCCTCGTTCTTTTAGATTTCCTTGACATCATTCCTCACTTTGACACGCTTCAGTTGGGCTGATGAGTACAAATTCTATATGTGCTGAACATGAATAAATACACCTCTCTCCATTTTGAAACATGTGTGGAAAGGGGGCCACTTTTGTTGCTCTGTAATTCACTGGCTAAACCTCCAAGTCATGGGAAATGATTTAGACGGCCTACTTGGACAATGCATTGCCTAGGAATCCCACAGAGGGGTCGTGGGCTATGCAAGCAGCTCTGCACCCATATATACCCCCGACACTTTGAAGCTACGTCTTCAAATGTCAGCTCCTTCCAGAGACATTACTGCATTTACCGGCGTCCTCGTGGCTTGGAGTGTTTACATTTCTCCCACATCTGAATCCACAAAGCCATATTGTTATTGTTCATCCCCAAACTCTGCCATTTGACCCCATATTTTCAGACAATGCGCTACGTGAATGCCTGTGTGTAACACCTCCCCTTAGGAAGCAAATCCCACCTTCCACTTGAACAATGGGAAAAAAGGGTCAAAGTTAAGGCTTACGTAGTAACAGGATGTGAACCTGCGCTGGTAATCTCCAGTGCACGTCGAGTCTATGGGGTTGAGCACGGGGACCAAACTGCATCCAACGGGAACATAGGATGCTGTCCCGGAACAGTTGGACGTTGACATATGAAGCCTCTAAGCGGGGATGACGTCAAGCACCGTCAGGGACAGTCCACATGCGAACTCTTGGCCGAAAGAATGCGCCAAGTTTTTTACATGGCATCAGTCAAAAGAGACTGCGACATAAGGAGCAGGTCAACCGCTCGTTTGGATCACAACAGGAGCCAAAATTGTCATCAATCTATATTTACTTAGTTGTTGCACAGAAAACTCAAATAATACGAGATCAATAGTCACAGGCCTTGCTGCTAAAGTCCATCAGGAACATTATTTGTTTTTGCCGCTTAATTCAGCTCAGGTGCGTTGGAAATGTCTGCACGTGTTATCTCCCTGGAGAAACCCATTATCACTGGAACACTGGGAAGAAAGGGCCAAAAGGGAGGCGTACGTAGCTGACAGGATTCTAACCTGCGCGGGGAAACCCCAATGGATTTCAAGTCCATCGCCTTGACCACTCGCCCACAACTACTCAAAGATTTGAGATGGGTTGCTTTCCTGGGATGACTGAACTTTGACAGCGCAAATCACACATCGGCCACAATGTCAGGGAGCGTCAAGGAAGCTCCACATTAGAAATCTTGACCTAAACAGAGGGTAGACTTATTTACAGAACATGGGTCGAAACAAAAGGAGCTGTCAACCATTTTTTTTTCATTTACAGGAGGCGCAATAATTATTAGGAATTATTACTAAAGTTGCTGTTGCACTGAAAATGGAATTCAAATGAGATAACGGACTTGTTTTATAGAGAGGCCAATGAATTTGACAACAATATTTAACCTTTCAAAAGTGCAATCGTTGTATTATACATTTTGTGAATACCAAAGTTGGACCTGAGACCCCCTATGCTGTAGCGGCTAGGTGTCTCGCTCAGGGAATGCTGACCGGCAGCAAGCCTCTGCTGCTTTCAAATGCGAAATAACGAGGTGTAACGACCAAATTTGTGGGAGCCTGACTACTGGGTTATATAGTTTTCATTCTCGTTCTTTCTCCTCTTGACTCTCCCTGATGATCTAGTGGCTAGGATTCGGCGCTCTCACCGCCGCGGCCAGGATTCGATTCCCGGTCAGGGAAGTTGCTCATTTTGATGCTCTCCAAGAACAATCTCCTGCAACTGTTTCCTTGTGCTTTTAGATCTCCATGACATCATTCCACACTTTGACACACTTCAGTTGGGCTGATAAGTACAAATTCTATATGAACTGAAGATGAATAAATACACCTCTCTCAATGTTGAAAGATGTATAGAAGGGGGCCCGCTTTTGTTGCTCCCCATCACATTTTAAAGAACAACGTACAGTTGCCAATGTAGTAGCTGGTATAAAAACGGAGGATCCCAACTTGCATACAGACCCGGCTGATGGATTGACAGTTTTGAGGGGTTTTGCTGTAATTCATTGACTAAACCTCCAAGTCATGGGAAATGATTTAGAAGGCCTACATGGACAATGCGTTGGCTAGGAATTCAGGAGCGTTGGGAATGTCTGCATGCGTTTTCTCCCTGGAGAAACCCATTATCACTGGAACACTGGGAAGAAAGGGCCAAAAGGGAGGGATACGTAGCTGGCAGGATTCCAACCTGCGCGGGGAAACCCCAATGGATTTCGAGTCCATCGCCTTGACCACTCGGCCGAAACTACTCAAAGACTCAAGCCGGGCTGCTTTCCAATGCGAACTAACGAGGTGTAACGACCAAACTTGTGGGAGCCTGACTACTGGGTTATATTGTTTTCATTCTCGTTCTTTCTCCTCTTGACTCTCCCTGATGGTCTAGTGGCTAGGATTCGGCGCTCTCACCGCCGCGGCCAGGATTCGATTCCCGGTCAGGGAAGTTGCTCATTTTGATGCTCTCCAATAACAATCTCCTGCAACTGTTTCCTCGTTCTTTTAGATTTCCTTGACATCATTCCTCACTTTGACACGCTTCAGTTGGGCTGATGAGTACAAATTCTATATGTGCTGAACATGAATAAATACACCTCTCTCCATTTTGAAACATGTGTGGAAGGGGGGCCACTTTTGTTGCTCTGTAATTCACTGGCTAAACCTCCAAGTCATGGGAAATGATTTAGACGGCGTACTTGGACAATGCATTGCCTAGGAATCCCACAGAGGGGTCGTGGGCTATGCAAGCAGCTCTGCACCCATATATACCCCCGACACTTTGAAGCTACGTCTTCAAATGGCAGCTCCTTCCAGAGACATTACTGCATTTACCGGCGTCCTCGTGGCTTGGAGTGTTTACATTTCTCCCACATCTAAATCCACAAAGCCATATTGTTATTGTTCATCCCCAAACTCTGCCATTTGACCCCATACTTTCAGACCATGCGCTACGTGAATGCCTGTGTGTAACACCTCCCCTTAGGAAGCACATCCCACCTTCCACTTGAACAATGGGAAAAAAGGGTCAAAGTTAAGGCTTACGTAGTAACAGGATGTGAACCTGCGCTGGTAATCTCCAGTGCACGTCGAGTCTATGGGGTTGAGCACGGGGACCAAACTGCATCCAACGGGAACATAGGATGCTGTCCCGGAACAGTTGGACGTTGACATTTGAAGCCTCTAAGCGGGGATGACGTCAAGCACCGTCAAAGACAGTCCACATGTGAACTCTTGGCCGAAAGAATGCGCCAAGTTTTTTACATGGCATCAGTCAAAAGAGACTGCGACATAAGGAGCAGGTCAACCGCTCGTTTGGATCACAACAGGAGCCAAAATTGTCATCAATCTATATTTACTTAGCTGTTGCACAGAAAACTCAAATAATACGAGATCAATAGTCACAGGCCTTGCTGCTAAAGTCCATCTGGAACATTATTTGTTTTTGCCGCTTAATTCAGCTCAGGTGCGTTGGAAATGTCTGCACGTGTTTTCTCCCTGGAGAAACCCATTATCACTGGAACACTGGGAAGAAAGGGCCAAAAGGGAGGCGTACGTAGCTGACAGGATTCGAACCTGCGCGGGGAAACCCCAATGGATTTCAAGTCCATCGCCTTGACCACTCGGCCACAACTACTCAAAGATTTGAGGTGGGCTGCTTTCCTGGGATGACTGAACTTTGACAGCGTAAATCACACATCGGCCACAATGTCAGGGAGCGTCAAGGAAGCTCCACATTAGAAATCTTGACCTAAACAGAGGGTAGACTTATTTACAGAACATGGGTCGAAACAAAAGGAGCTGTCAACCATTTTTTTTTCATTTACAGGAGGCGCAATAATTATTAGGAATTATTACTAAAGTTGCTGTTGCACTGAAAATGGAATTCAAATGAGATAACGGACTTGTTTTATAGAGAGGCCAATGAATTTGACAACAATATTTAACCTTTCAAAAGTGCAATCGTTGTATTATACATTTTGTGAATACCAAAGTTGGACCTGAGACCCCCTATACTGTAGCGGCTAGGAGTCTCGCTCAGGGAATGCTGACCGGCAGCAAGCCTCTGCTGCTTTCCAATGCGAAATAACGAGGTGTAAGGACCAAATTTGTGGGAGCCTGACTACTGGGTTATATAGTTTTCATTCTCGCTCCTTCCCTTCTTGACTCTCCCTGATGGTCTAGTGGCTAGGATTCGGCGCTCTCACCGCCGCGGCCCGGGTTCGATTCCCGGTCAGGGAATTAGATCACATTGATGCTCTCCAATAACAATCTCCTGCAACTGTTTCCTTGTGCTTTTAGATCTCCATCACATCATTCCACACTTTGACACACTTCAGTTGGGCTGATAAGTACAAATTCTATATGAACTGAAGATGAATAAATACACCTCTCTCAATGTTGAAAGATGTATAGAAGGGGGCCCGCTTTTGTTGCTCCCCATCACATTTTAAAGAACAACGTACAGTTGCCAATGTAGCAGCTGGTATAAAAACGGAGGATCCCAACTTGCATACAGACCCGGCTGATGGATTGACAGTTTTGAGGGGTTTTGCTGTAATTCATTGACTAAACCTCCAAGTCATGGGAAATGATTTAGAAGGCCTACTTGGACAATGCATTGGCCAGGAATTCAGGAGCGTTGGGAATGTCTGCATGCGTTATCTCCCTGGAGAAACCCATTATCACTGGAACACTGGGAAGAAAGGGCCAAAAGGGAGGCATACGTAGCTGGCAGGATTCGAACCTGCGCGGGGAAACCCCAATGGATTTCGAGTCCATCGCCTTGACCACTCGGCCACAACTACTCAAAGATTGGAGGTGGGCTGCTTTCCTGGGATGACTGAACTTTGACAGCGTAAATCACACATCGGCCACAATGTCAGGGAGCGTCAAGGAAGCTCCACATTAGAAATCTTGACCTAAACAGAGGGTAGACTTATTTACAGAACATGGGTCGAAACAAAAGGAGCTGTCAACCATTTTTTTTTCATTTACAGGAAGCGCAATAATTATTCGGAATTATTACTAAAGTTGCTGTTGCACTGAAAATGGAATTCAAATGAGATAACGGACCTGTTTTATAGAGAGGCCAATGAATTTGACAACAATATTTAACCTTTCAAAAGTGCAATCGTTGTATTATACATTTTGTGAATACCAAAGTTGTACCTGAGACCCCCTATACTGTAGCTGCTAGGAGTCTCGCTCAGGGAATGCTGACCGGCAGCAAGCCTCTGCTGCTTTCCAATGCAAAATAACGAGGTGCAAGGACCTAATTTGTGGGAGCCTGACTACTGGGTTATATAGTTTTCATTCTCGCTCCTTCCCGTCTTGACTCTCCCTGATGGTCTAGTGGCTAGGATTCGGCGCTCTCACCGCCGCGGCCCAGGTTCGATTCCCGGTCAGGGAATTAGATCACATTGATGCTCTCCAATAACAATCTCCTGCAACTGTTTCCTTGTGCTTTTAGATCTCCATCACATCATTCCACACTTTGACACACTTCAGTTGGGCTGATAAGTACAAATTCTATATGAACTGAAGATGAATAAATACACCTCTCTCAATGTTGAAAGATGTATAGAAGGGGGCCAGGTTTTGTTGCTCCCCATCACATTTTAAAGAACAACGTACAGTTGCCAATATAGCAGCTGGTATAAAAACGGAGGATCCCAACTTGCATACAGACCCGGCTGATGGATTGACAGTTTTGAGGGGTTTTGCTGTAATTCATTGACTAAACCTCCAAGTCATGGGAAATGATTTAGAAGGCCTACTTGGACAATGCATTGGCTAGGAATTCAGGAGCGTTGGGAATGTCTGCATGCGTTATCTCCCTGAAGAAACCCATTATCACTGGAACACTGGGAAGAAAGGGCCAAAAGGGAGGCATACGTAGCTGACAGGATTCGAACCTGCGCGGGGAAACCCCAATGGATTTCGAGTCCATCGCCTTGACCACTCGGCCACAACTACTCAAAGACTCAAGCCGGGCTGCTTTCCAATGCGAAATAACGAGGTGTAACGACCAAACTTGTGGGAGCCTGACTACTGGGTTATATTGTTTTCATTCTCATTCTTTCTCCTCTTGACTCTCCCTGATGGTCTAGTGGCTAGGATTTGGCGCTCTCACCGCCGTGGCCCGGTTTCGATTCCCGGTCAGGGAAGTTGCTCATTTTGATGCTCTCCAATAACAATCTCCTGCAACTGTTTCCTCGTTCTTTTAGATTTCTTTGACATCATTCCTCACTTTGACACGCTTCAGTTGGGCTGATGAGTACAAATTCTTTATGTACTGAAGATGAATAAATACACCTCTCTCAATGTTGAACCATGTGTGGAAGGGGGGCCACTTTTGTTGCTCTGTAATTCACTGGCTAAACCTCCAAGTCATGGGAAATGATTTAGACGGCCTACTTGGACAATGCATTGCCTAGGAATCCCACAGAGGGGTCATGGGCTATGCAAGCAGCTCTGCACCCATATATACCCCCGACACTTTGAAGCTACGTCTTCAAATGTCAGCTCCTTCCAGAGACATTACTGCATTTACCGACGTCCTCGTGGCTTTGAGTGTTTACATTTCTCCCACATCTGAATCCACAAAGCCATATTGTTATTGTTCATCCCCAAACTCTGCCATTTGACCCCATACTTTCAGACCATGCGCAACGTGAATGCCTGTGTGTAACACCTCCCCTTAGGAAGCAAATCCCACCTTCCACTTGAACAATGGGAAAAAAGGGTCAAAGTTAAGGCTTACGTAGTAACAGGATGTGAACCTGCGCTGGTAATCTCCAGTGCACGTCGAGTCTATGGGGTTGAGCACGGGGACGAAACTGCTTCCAACGGGAACATAGGATGCTGTCCCGGAACTGTTGGACTTTGACATATGAAGCCTCTAAGCGGGGATGACGTCAAGCACCATCAAAGACAGTCCACATGTGAACTCTTGGCCGAAAGAATGCGCCAAGTTTTTTACATGGCATCAGTCAAAAGAGACTGCGACATAAGGAGCAGGTCAACCGCTCGTTTGGATCACAACAGGAGCCAAAATTGTCATCAATCTATATTTACTTAGCTGTTGCACAGAAAACTCAAATAATACGAGATCAATAGTCACAGGCCTTGCTGCTAAAGTCCATCAGGAACATTATTTGTTTTTGCCGCTTAATTCAGCTCAGGTGCGTTGGAAATGTCTGCATGTGTTATCTCCCTGGAGAAACCCATTATCACTGGAACACTGGGAAGAAAGGGCCAAAAGGGAGGCGTACGTAGCTGACAGGATTCGAACCTGCGCGGGGAAACCCCAATGGATTTCAAGTCCATCGCCTTGACCACTCGGCCACAACTACTCAAAGATTGGAGGTGGGCTGCTTTCCTGGGATGAATGAACTTTGACAGCGTAAATCACAAATCGGCCACAATGTCAGGGAGCGTCAAGGAAGCTCAACATTAGAAATCTTGATCTAAACAGAGGGTAGACTTATTTACAGAACATGGGTCGAAACAAAAGGAGCTGTCAACCATTTTTTTTTCATTTACAGGAGGCGCAATAATTATTAGGAATTATTACTAAAGTTGCTGTTGCACTGAAAATGGAATTCAAATGAGATAACGGACTTGTTTTATAGAGAGGCCAATGAATTTGACAACAATATTTAACCTTTCAAAAGTGCAATCGTTGTATTATACATTTTGTGAATACCAAAGTTGGACCTGAGACCCCTATACTGTAGCGGCTAGGAGTCTCGCTCAGGGAATGCTGACCGGCAGCAAGCCTCTGCTGCTTTCAAATGCGAAATAACGAGGTGTAACGACCAAATTTGTGGGAGCCTGACTACTGGGTTATATAGTTTTCATTCTCGCTCCTTCCCGTCTTGACTCTCCCTGATGGTCTAGTGGCTAGGATTCGGCGCTCTCACCGCCGCGGCCTGGGTTCGATTCCCGGTCAGGGAATTAGATCACATTGATGCTCTCCAATAACAATCTCCTGCAACTGTTTCCTCGTTCTTTTAGATTTCCTTGACATCATTCCTCACTTTGACACGCTTCAGTTGGGCTGATGAGTACAAATTCTATATGTGCTGAACATGAATAAATACACCTCTCTCCATTTTGAAACATGTGTGGAAGGGGGGCCACTTTTGTTGCTCTGTAATTCACTGGCTAAACCTCCAAGTCATGGGAAATGATTTAGACGGCCTACTTGGACAATGCATTGCCTAGGAATCCCACAGAGGGGTCGTGGGCTATGCAAGCAGCTCTGCACCCATATATACCCCCGACACTTTGAAGCTACGTCTTCAAACGTCAGCTCCTTCCAGAGACATTACTGCATTTACCGGCGTCCTCGTGGCTTGGAGTGTTTACATTTCTCCCACATCTGAATCCACAAAGCCATATTGTTATTGTTCATCCCCAAACTCTGCCATTTGACCCCATACTTTCAGACCATGCGCTACGTGAATGCCTGTGTGTAACACCTCCCCTTAGGAAGCAAATCCCACCTTCCACTTGAACAATGGGAAAAAAGGGTCAAAGTTAAGGCTTACGTAGTAACAGGATGTGAACCTGCGCTGGTAATCTCCAGTGCACGTCGAGTCTATGGGGTTGAGCACGGGGACCAAACTGCATCCAACGGGAACATAGGATGCTGTCCCGGAACAGTTGGACTTTGACATATGAAGCCTCTAAGCGGGGATGACGTCAAGCACCGTCAAAGACAGTCCACATGTGAACTCTTGGCCAAAAGAATGCGCCAAGTTTTTTACATGGCATCAGTCAAAAGAGACTGCGACATAAGGAGCAGGTCAACCGCTCGTTTGGATCACAACAGGAGCCAAAATTGTCATCAATCTATATTTACTTAGCTGTTGCACAGAAAACTCAAATAATACGAGATCAATAGTCACAGGCCTTGCTGCTAAAGTCCATCAGGAACATTATTTGTTTTTGCCGCTTAATTCAGCTCAGGTGCGTTTGAAATGTCTTCACGTGTTATCTCCCTGGAGAAACCCATTATCACTGGAACACTGGGAAGAAAGGGCCAAAAGGGAGGCGTACGTAGCTGACAGGATTCGAACCTGCGCAGGGAAACCCCAATGGATTTCAAGTCCATCGCCTTGACCACTCGGCCACAACTACTCAAAGATTGGAGGTGGGCTGCTTTCCTGGGATGACTGAACTTTGACAGCGTAAATCACACATCGGCCACAATGTCAGGGAGCGTCAAGGAAGCTCCACATTAGAAATCTTGACCTAAACAGAGGGTAGACTTATTTACAGAACATGGGTCGAAACAAAAGGAGCTGTCAACCATTTTTTTTTCATTTACAGGAGGCGCAATAATTATTAGGAATTATTACTGAAGTTGCTGTTGCACTGAAAATGGAATTCAAATGAGATAACGGACTTGTTTTATAGAGAGGCCAATGAATTTGACAACAATATTTAACCTTTCAAAAGTGCAATCGTTGTATTATACATTTTGTGAATACCAAAGTTGGACCTGAGACCCGCTATACTGTAGCGGCTAGGAGTCTCGCTCAGGGAATGCTGACCGGCAGCAAGCCTCTGCTGCTTTCAAATGCAAAATAACGAGGTGTAACGACCAAATTTGTGGGAGCCTGACTACTGGGTTATATAGTTTTCATTCTCGCTCCTTCCCGTCTTGACTCTCCCTGATTGTCTAGTGGCTAGGATTCGGCGCTCTCACCGCCGCGGCCCGGGTTCGATTCCCGGTCAGGGAATTAGATCACATTGATGCTCTCCAATAACAATCTCCTGCAACTGTTTCCTTGTGCTTTTAGATCTCCATCACATCATTCCACACTTTGACACATTTCAGTTGGGCTGATAAGTACAAATTCTATATGAACTGAAGATGAATAAATACACCTCTCTCAATGTTGAAAGATGTATAGAAGGGGGCCCGCTTTTGTTGCTCCCCATCACATTTTAAAGAACAACGTACAGTTGCCAATGTAGCAGCTGGTATAAAAACGGAGGATCCCAACTTGCATACAGACCCGGCTGATGGATTGACAGTTTTGAGGGGTTTTGCTGTAATTCATTGACTAAACCTCCAAGTCATGGGAAATGATTTAGAAGGCCTACTTGGACAATGCATTGGCTAGGAATTCAGGAGCGTTGGGAATGTCTGCATGCGTTATCTCCCTGGAGAAACCCATTATCACTGGAACACTGGGAAGAAAGGGCCAAAAGGGAGGGATACGTAGCTGGCAGGATTCCAACCTGCGCGGGGAAACCCCAATGGATTTCGAGTCCATCGCCTTGACCACTCGGCCACAACTACTCAAAGACTCAAGCCGGGCTGCTTTCCAATGCGAAATAACGAGGTGTAACGACCAAACTTGTGGGAGCCTGACTACTGGGTTATATTGTTTTCATTCTCGTTCTTTCTCCTCTTGACTCTCCCTGATGGTCTAGTGGCTAGGATTCGGCGCTCTCACCGCAATTTGCTCATTTTGATGCTCTCCAATAACAATCTCCTGCAACTGTTTCCTCGTTCTTTTAGATTTCCTTGACATCATTCCTCACTTTGACACACTTCAGTTGGGCTGATGAGTACAAATTCTATATGTACTGAAGATGAATAAATACACCTCTCTCCATTTTGAAACATGTGTGGAAGGGGGGCCACTTTTGTTGCTCTGTAATTCACTGGCAAAACCTCCAAGTCATGGGAAATGATTTAGACGGCCTACTTGGACAATGCATTGCCTAGGAATCCCACAGAGGGGTCGTGGGCTATGCAAGCAGCTCTGCACCCATATATACCCCCGACACTTTGAAGGTACGTCTTCAAATGTCAGCTCCTTCCAGAGACATTACTGCATTTACCGGCGTCCTCGTGGCTTGGAGTGTTTACATTTCTCCCACATCTGAATCCACAAAGCCATATTGTTATTGTTCATCCCCAAACTCTGCCATTTGACCCCATACTTTCAGACCATGCGCTACGTGAATGCCTGTGTGTAACACCTCCCCTTAGGAAGCAAATCCCACCTTCCAATTGAACAATGGGAAAAAAGGGTCAAAGTTAAGGCTTACGTAGTAACAGGATGTGAACCTGCGCTGGTAATCTCCAGTGCACGTCGAGTCTATGGGGTTAAGCACGGGGACCAAACTGCATCCAACGGGAACATAGGATGCTGTCCCGGAACAGTTGGACGTTGACATATGAAGCCTCTAAGCGGGGATGACGTCAAGCACCGTCAAAGACAGTCCACATGTGAACTCTTGGCCGAAAGAATGCGCCAAGTTTTTTACATGGCATCAGTCAAAAGAGACTGCGACATAAGGAGCAGGTCAACCGCTCGTTTGGATCACAACAGGAGCCAAAATTGTCATCAATCTATATTTACTTAGCTGTTGCACAGAAAACTCAAATAATGCGAGATCAATAGTCACAGGCCTTGCTGCTAAAGTCCATCAGGAACATTATTTGTTTTTGCCGCTTAATTCAGCTCAGGTGCGTTGGAAATGTCTGCACGTGTTATCTCCCTGGAGAAACCCATTATCACTGGAACACTGGGAAGAAAGGGCCAAAAGGGAGGCATACGTAGCTGACAGGATTTGAACCTGCGCGGGGAAACCCCAATGGATTTCAAGTCCATCGCCTTGACCACTCGGCCACAACTACTCAAAGAGTGGAGGTGGGCTGCTTTCCTGGGATGACTGAACTTTGACAGCGTAAATCACACATCGGCCACAATGTCAGGGATCGTCAAGGAAGCTCCACATTAGAAATCTTGACCTAAACAGAGGGTAGACTTATTTACAGAACATGGGTCGAAACAAAAGGAGCTGTCAACCATTTTTTTTTTTCATTTACAGGAGGCGCAATAATTATTAGGAATTATTACTAAAGTTGCTGTTGCACTGAAAATGGAATTCAAATGAGATAACGGACTTGTTTTATAGAGAGGCCAATGAATTTGACAACAATATTTAACCTTTCAAAAGTGCAATCGTTGTATTATACATTTTGTGAATACCAAAGTTGGACCTGAGACCCCCTATACTGTAGCGGCTAGGAGTCTCGCTCAGGGAATGCTGACCGGCAGCAAGCCTCTGCTTCTTTCCAATGCGAAATAACGAGGTGTAACGACCAAATTTGTGGGAGCCTGACTACTGGGTTATATAGTTTTCATTCTCGCTCCTTCCCGTCTTAACTCTCCCTGATGGTCTAGTGGCTAGGATTAGGCGCTCTCACCGCCGCGGCCCGGGTTCAATTCCCGGTCAGGGAATTAGATCACATTGATGCTCTCCAATAACAATCTCCTGCAACTGTTTCCTTGTGCTTTTAGATCTCCATCACATCATTCCACACTTTGACACACTTCAGTTGGGCTGATAAGTACAAATTCTATATGAACTGAAGATGAATAAATACACCTCTCTCAATGTTGAAAGATGTATAGAAGGGGGCCCGCTTTTGTTGCTCCCCATCACATTTTAAAGAACAACGTACAGTTGCCAATGTAGCAGCTGGTATAAAAACGGAGGATCCCAACTTGCATACAGACCCGGCTGATGGATTGACAGTTTTGAGGGGTTTTGCTGTAATTCATTGACTAAACCTCCAAGTCATGGGTAATGATTTAGAAGGCCTACTTGGACAATGCATTGGGTAGGAATTCAGGAGCGTTGGGAATGTCTGCATGCGTTATCTCCCTGAAGAAACCCATTATCACTGGAACACTGGGAAGAAAGGGCCAAAAGGGAGGGATACGTAGCTGGCAGGATTCCAACCTGCGCGGGGAAACCCCAATGGATTTCGAGTCCATCGCCTTGACCACTCGGCCACAACTACTCAGAGACTCAAGCCGGGCTGCTTTCCAATGCGAAATAACGAGTTGTAACGACCAAACTTGTGGGAGCCTGACTACTGGGTTATATTGTTTTCATTCTCGCTCCTTCCCGTCTTGACTCTCCCTGATGGTCTAGTGGCTAGGATTTGGAGCTCTCACCGCCGCGGCCCGGGTTCGATTCCCCGTCAGGGAATTAGATAACATAGATACTCTCCAATAACAATCTCCTGCAACTGTTTCCTTGTGCTTTTAGATCTCCATCACATCATTCCTCACTTTGACACGCTTCAGTTGGGCTGATGAGTACAAATTCTATATGTACTGAAGATGAATAAATACACCTCTCTCAATTTTGAACCATGTGTGGAAGGGGGGCCACTTTTGTTGCTCTGTAATTCACTGGCTAAACCTCCAAGTCATGGGAAATGATTTAGACGGCCTACTTGGACAATGCATTGCCTAGGAATCCCACAGAGGGGTCGTGGGCTATGCAAGCAGCTCTGCACCCATATATACCCCCGACACTTTGAAGCTACGTCTTCAAATGTCAGCTCCTTCCAGAGACATTACTGCATTTACCGGCGTCCTCGTGGCTTGGAGTGTTTACATTTCTCCCACATCTGAATCCACAAAGCCATATTGTTATTGTTCATCCCCAAACTCTGCCATTTGACCCCATACTTTCAGACCATGCGCTACGTGAATGCCTGTGTGTAAAACCTCCCCTTAGGAAGCAAATCCCACCTTGCACTTGAACAATGGGAAAAAAGGGTCAAAGTTAAGGCTTACGTAGTAACAGGATGTGAACCTGCGCTGGTAATCTCCAGTGCACGTCGAGTCTATGGGGTTGAGCACGGGGACGAAACTGCATCCAACGGAAACATAGGATGCTGTCCTGGAACAGTTGGACTTTGACATATGAAGCTTCTAAGCGGGGATGACGTCAAGCACCGTCAAAGACAGTCCACATGTGAACTCTTGGCCGAAAGAATGCGCCAAGTTTTTTACATGGCATAAGTCAAAAGAGACTGCGACATAAGGAGCAGGTCAACCGCTCGTTTGGATCACAACAGGAGCCAAAATTGTCATCAATCTATATTTATTTAGCTGTTGCACAGAAAACTCAAATAATACGAGATCAATAGTCACAGGCCTTGCTGCTAAAGTCCATCAGGAACATTATTTGTTTTTGCCGCTTAATTCAGCTCAGGTGCGTTTGAAATGTCTGCACGTTATCTCCCTGGAGAAACCCATTATCACTGGAACACTGGGAAGAAAGGGCAGCATACGTAGCTGACAGGATTCGAACCTGCGCGGGAAAACCCCAATGGATTTCAAGTCCATCGCCTTGACCACTCGGCCACAACTACTCAAAGATTTGAGATGGGCTGCTTTCCAGGGATGACTGAACTTTGACAGCGTAAATCACACATCGGCCACAATGTCAGGGAGCGTCAAGGAAGCTCCACATTTGAAATCTTGACGTAAACAGAGGGTAGACTTATTTACAGAACATGGGTCGAAACAAAAGGAGCTGTTAACCATTTTTTTTTCATTTACAGGAGGCGCAATAATTATTAGGAATTATTACTAAAGTTGCTGTTGCACTGAAAATGGAATTCAAATGAGATAACGGACTTGTTTTATAGAGAGGCCAATGAATTTGACAACAATATTTAACCTTTCAAAAGTGCAATCGTTGTATTATACATTTTGTGAATACCAAAGTTGGACCTGAGACCCCCTATACTGTAGCGGCTAGGAGTCTCGCTCAGGGAATGCTGACCGGCAGCAAGCCTCTGCTGCTTTCAAATGCGAAATAACGAGGTGTAACGACCAAATTTGTGGGAGCCTGACTACTGGGTTATATAGTTTTCATTCTCGCTCCTTCCCGTCTTGACTCTCCTTGATGGTCTAGTGGCTAGGATTCGGCGCTCTCACCGCCGCGGCCCGGGTTCGATTCTCGGTCAGGGAATTAGATAACATTGATGCTCTCCAATAACAATCTCCTGCAACTGTTTCCTTGTGCTTTTAGATCTCCATCACATCATTCCACACTTTGACACATTTCAGTTGGGCTGATAAGTACAAATTCTATATGAACTGAAGATGAATAAATACACCTCTCTCAATGTTGAAAGATGTATAGAAGGGGGCCCGCTTTTGTTGCTCCCCATCACATTTTAAAGAACAACGTACAGTTGCCAATGTAGCAGCTGGTATAAAAACAGAGGATCCCAACTTGCATACAGACCTGGCTGATGGATTGACAGTTTTGATGGGTTTTGCTGTAATTCATTGACTAAACCTCCAAGTCATGGGAAATGATTTAGAAGGCCTACTTGGACAATGCATTGGCTAGGAATTCAGGAGCGTTGGGAATGTCTGCATGCGTTATCTCCCTGGAGAAACCCATTATCACTGGAACACTGGGAAGAAAGGGCCAAAAGGGAGGGATACGTAGCTGGCAGGATTCGAACCTGAATCCCTTGCCTTGACCACTCGGCCACAACTACTCAAAGACTCAAGCCGGGCTGCTTTCCAATGCGAAATAACGAGGTGTAACGACCAAACTTGTGGGAGCCTGACTACTGGGTTATATTGTTTTCATTCTCGTTCTTTCTCCTCTTGACTCTCCCTGATGGTCTAGTGGCTAGGATTCGGCGCTCTCACCGCCGCGGCCCGGTTTCGATTCCCGGTCAGGGAATTTGCTCATTTTGATGCTCTCCAATAACAATCTCTTGCAACTGTTTCCTCGTTCTTTTAGATTTCCTTGACATCATTCCTCACTTTGACACGCTTCAGTTGGGCTGATGAGTACAAATTCTATATGTACTGAAGATGAATAAATACACCTCTCTCAATGTTGAACCATGTGTGGAAGGGGGGCCACTTTTGTTGCTCTGTAATTCACTGGCTAAACCTCCAAGTCATGGGAAATGATTTAGACGGCCTACGTGGACAATGCATTGCCTAGGAATCCCACAGAGGGGTCGTGGGCTATGCAAGCAGCTCTGCACCCGTATATACCCCCGACACTATGAAGCTACGTCTTCAAATGTCAGCTCCTTCCAGAGACATTACTGCATTTACCGGCGTCCTCGTGGCTTGGAGTGTTTACATTTCTCCCACATCTGAATCCACAAAGCCATATTGTTATTGTTCATCCCCAAACTCTGCCATTTGACCCCATATTTTCAGACAATGCGCTACGTGAATGCCTGTGTGTAACACCTCCCCTTAGGAAGCAAATCCCACCTTCCACTTGAACAATGGGAAAAAAGGGTCAAAGTTAAGGCTTACGTAGTAACAGGATGTGAACCTGCGCTGGTAATCTCCAGTGCACGTCGAGTCTATGGGGTTGAGCACGGGGACCAAACTGCATCCAAAGGGAACATAGGTTGCTGTCCCGGAACAGTTGGACGTTGACATATGAAGCCTCTAAGCGGGGATGACGTCAAGCACCGTCAGGGACAGTCCACATGTGAACTCTTGGCCGAAAGAATGCGCCAAGTTTTTTACATGGCATCAGTCAAAAGAGACTGCGACATAAGGAGCAGGTCAACCGCTCGTTTGGATCACAACAGGAGCCAAAATTGTCATCAATCTATATTTACTTAGTTGTTGCACAGAAAACTCAAATAATACGAGATCAATAGTCACAGGCCTTGCTGCTAAAGTCCATCAGGAACATTATTTGTTTTTGCCGCTTAATTCAGCTCAGGTGCGTTGGAAATGTCTGCACGTGTTATCTCCCTGGAGAAACCCATTATCACTGGAACACTGGGAAGAAAGGGCCAAAAGGGAGGCGTACGTAGCTGACAGGATTCTAACCTGCGCGGGGAAACCCCAATGGATTTCAAGTCCATCGCCTTGACCACTCGCCCACAACTACTCAAAGATTTGAGATGGGTTGCTTTCCTGGGATGACTGAACTTTGACAGCGCAAATCACACATCGGCCACAATGTCAGGGAGCGTCAAGGAAGCTCCACATTAGAAATCTTGACCTAAACAGAGGGTAGACTTATTTACAGAACATGGGTCGAAACAAAAGGAGCTGTCAACCATTTTTTTTTCATTTACAGGAGGCGCAATAATTATTAGGAATTATTACTAAAGTTGCTGTTGCAGTGAAAATGGAATTCAAATGAGATTACGGACTTGTTTTATAGAGAGGCCAATGAATTTGACAACAATATTTAACCTTTCAAAAGTGCAATCGTTGTATTATACATTTTCTGAATACCAAAGTTGGACCTGAGACCCCCTATGCTGTAGCGGCTAGGTGTCTCGCTCAGGGAATGCTGACCGGCAGCAAGCCTCTGCTGCTTTCAAATGCGAAATAACGAGGTGTAACGACCAAATTTGTGGGAGCCTGACTACTGGGTTATATAGTTTTCATTCTCGTTCTTTCTCCTCTTGACTCTCCCTGATGATCTAGTGGCTAGGATTCGGCGCTCTCACCGCCGCGGCCAGGATTCGATTCCCGGTCAGGGAAGTTGCTCATTTTGATGCTCTCCAATAACAATCTCCTGCAACTGTTTCCTTGTGCTTTTAGATCTCCATGACATCATTCCACACTTTGACACACTTCAGTTGGGCTGATAAGTACAAATTCTATATGAACTGAAGATGAATAAATACACCTCTCTCCATTTTGAAACATGTGTGGAAGGGGGGCCACTTTTGTTGCTCTGTAATTCACTGGCTAAACCTCCAAGTCATGGGAAATGATTTAGACGGCCTACTTGGACAATGCATTGCCTAGGAATCCCACAGAGGGGTCGAGGGCTATGCAAGCAGCTCTGCACCCATATATACCCCCGACACTTTGAAGCTACGTCTTCAAACGTCAGCTCCTTCCAGAGACATTACTGCATTTACCGGCGTCCTCGTGGCTTGGAGTGTTTACATTTCTCCCACATCTGAATCCACAAAGCCATATTGTTATTGTTCATCCCCAAACTCTGCCATTTGACCCCATACTTTCAGACCATGCGCTACGTGAATGCCTGTGTGTAACACCTCCCCTTAGGAAGCAAATCCCACCTTCCACTTGAACAATGGGAAAAAAGGGTCAAAGTTAAGGCTTACGTAGTAACAGGATGTGAACCTGCGCTGGTAATCTCCAGTGCACGTCGAGTCTATGGGGTTGAGCACGGGGACCAAACTGCATCCAACGGGAACATAGGATGCTGTCCCGGAACAGTTGGACTTTGACATATGAAGCCTCTAAGCGGGGATGACGTCAAGCACCGTCAAAGACAGTCCACATGTGAACTCTTGGCCGAAAGAATGCGCCAAGTTTTTTACATGGCATCAGTCAAAAGAGACTGCGACATAAGGAGCAGGTCAACCGCTCGTTTGGATCACAACAGGAGCCAAAATTGTCATCAATCTATATTTACTTAGCTGTTGCACAGAAAACTCAAATAATACGAGATCAATAGTCACAGGCCTTGCTGCTAAAGTCCATCAGGAACATTATTTGTTTTTGCCGCTTAATTCAGCTCAGGTGCGTTTGAAATGTCTTCACGTGTTATCTCCCTGGAGAAACCCATTATCACTGGAACACTGGGAAGAAAGGGCCAAAAGGGAGGCGTACGTAGCTGACAGGATTCCTTTCAAAAGTGCAATTGTTGTAATATACATTTTGTGAATACCAAAGTTGGACCTGAGACCCCCTATACTGTAGCGGCTAGGAGTCTCGCTCAGGGAATGCTGACCGGCAGCAAGCCTCTGCTGCTTTCAAATGCGAAATAACGAGGTGTAACGACCAAATTTGTGGGAGCCTGACTACTGGGTTATATAGTTTTCATTCTCGCTCCTTCCCGTCTTGACTCTCCTTGATGGTCTAGTGGCTAGGATTCGGCGCTCTCACCGCCGCGGCCCGGGTTCGATTCTCGGTCAGGGAATTAGATAACATTGATGCTCTCCAATAACAATCTCCTGCAACTGTTTCCTTGTGCTTTTAGATCTCCATCACATCATTCCACACTTTGACACATTTCAGTTGGGCTGATAAGTACAAATTCTATATGAACTGAAGATGAATAAATACACCTCTCTCAATGTTGAAAGATGTATAGAAGGGGGCCCGCTTTTGTTGCTCCCCATCACATTTTAAAGAACAACGTACAGTTGCCAATGTAGCAGCTGGTATAAAAACAGAGGATCCCAACTTGCATACAGACCTGGCTGATGGATTGACAGTTTTGAGGGGTTTTGCTGTAATTCATTGACTAAACCTCCAAGTCATGGGAAATGATTTAGAAGGCCTACTTGGACAATGCATTGGCTAGGAATTCAGGAGCGTTGGGAATGTCTCCATGCGTTATCTCCCTGGAGAAACCCATTATCACTGGAACACTGGGAAGAAAGGGCCAAAAGGGAGGGATACGTAGCTGGCAGGATTCCAACCTGCGCGGGGAAACCCCAATGGATTTCGAGTCCATCGCCTTGACCACTCGGCCACAACTACTCAAAGACTCAAGCCGGGCTGCTTTCCAATGCGAAATAACGAGGTGTAACGACCAAACTTGTGGGAGCCTGACTACTGGGTTATATTGTTTTCATTCTCGTTCTTTCTCCTCTTGACTCTCCCTGATGGTCTAGTGGCTAGGATTCGGCGCTCTCACCGCCGCGGCCAGGATTCGATACCCGGTCAGGGAAGATCCTCATTTTGATGCTCTCCAATAACAATCTCCTGCAACTGTTTCCTCGTTCTTTTAGATTTCCTTGACATCATTCCTCACTTTGACACGCTTCAGTTGGGCTGATGAGTACAAATTCTATATGTGCTGAACATGAATAAATACACCTCTCTCCATTTTGAAACATGTGTGGAAGGGGGGCCACTTTTGTTGCTCTGTAATTCACTGGCTAAACCTCCAAGTCATGGGAAATGATTTAGACGGCCTACTTGGACAATGCATTGCCTAGGAATCCCACAGAGGGGTCGTGGGCTATGCAAGCAGCTCTGCACCCATATATACCCCCGACACTTTGAAGCTACGTCTTCAAATGTCAGCTCCTTCCAGAGACATTACTGCATTTACCGGCGTCCTCGTGGCTTGGAGTGTTTACATTTCTCCCACATCTGAATCCACAAAGCCATATTGTTATTGTTCATCCCCAAACTCTGCCATTTGACCCCATACTTTCAGACCATGCGCTAGGTGAATGCCTGAGTGTAACACCTCCCCTTAGGAAGCAAATCCCACCTTCCACTTGAACAATGGGAAAAAAGGGTCAAAGTTAAGGCTTACGTAGTAACAGGATGTGAACCTGCGCTGGTGAACTCTTGGCCTCTAGAAAGCACGCGCCAAGTTTTTTACATGGCATCAGTCAAAAGAGACTGCGACATAAGGAGCAGGTCAACTGCTCGTTTGGATCACAACAGGAGCCAAAATTGTCATCAATCTATATTTACTTAGCTGTTGCACAGAAAACTCAAATAATACGAGATCAATAGTCACAGGCCTTGCTGCTAAAGTCCATCAGGAACATTATTTGTTTTTGCCGCTTAATTCAGCTCAGGTGCGTTGGAAATGTCTGCACGTGTTATCTCCCTGGAGAAACCCATTATCACTGGAACACTGGGAAGAAAGGGCCAAAAGGGAGGCGTACGTAGCTGACAGGATTCGAACCTGCGCGGGGAAACCCCAATGGATTTCAAGTCCATCGCCTTGACCACTCGGCCACAACTACTCAAAGATTGGAGGTGGGCTGCTTTCCTGGGATGACTGAACTTTGACAGCGTAAATCACACATCGGCCACAATGTCAGGGAGCGTCAAGGAAGCTCCACATTAGAAATCTTGACCTAAACAGAGGGTAGACTTATTTACAGAACATGGGTCGAAACAAAAGGAGCTGTCAACCATTTTTTTTTCATTTACAGGAGGCGCAATAATTATTAGGAATTATTACTGAAGTTGCTGTTGCACTGAAAATGGAATTCAAATGAGATAACGGACTTGTTTTATAGAGAGGCCAATGAATTTGACAACAATATTTAACCTTTCAAAAGTGCAATCGTTGTATTATACATTTTGTGAATACCAAAGTTGGACCTGAGACCCCCTATACTGTAGCGGCTAGGAGTCTCGCTCAGGGAATGCTGACCGGCAGCAAGCCTCTGCTGCTTTCAAATGCGAAATAACGAGGTGTAACGACCAAATTTGTGGGAGCCTGACTACTGGGTTATATAGTTTTCATTCTCGCTCCTTCCCGTCTTGACTCTCCCTGATTGTCTAGTGGCTAGGATTCGGCGCTCTCACCGCCGCGGCCCGGGTTCGATTCCCGGTCAGGGAATTAGATCACATTGATGCTCTCCAATAACAATCTCCTGCAACTGTTTCCTTGTGCTTTTAGATCTCCATCACATCATTCCACACTTTGACACATTTCAGTTGGGCTGATAAGTACAAATTCTATATGAACTGAAGATGAATAAATACACCTCTCTCAATGTTGAAAGATGTATAGAAGGGGGCCCGCTTTTGTTGCTCCCCATCACATTTTAAAGAACAACGTACAGTTGCCAATGTAGCAGCTGGTATAAAAACGGAGGATCCCAACTTGCATACAGACCCGGCTGATGGATTGACAGTTTTGAGGGGTTTTGCTGTAATTCATTGACTAAACCTCCAAGTCATGGGAAATGATTTAGAAGGCCTACTTGGACAATGCATTGGCTAGGAATTCAGGAGCGTTGGGAATGTCTGCATGCGTTATCTCCCTGGAGAAACCCATTATCACTGGAACACTGGGAAGAAAGGGCCAAAAGGGAGGGATACGTAGCTGGCAGGATTCCAACCTGCGCGGGGAAACCCCAATGGATTTCGAGTCCATCGCCTTGACCACTCGGCCACAACTACTCAAAGACTCAAGCCGGGCTGCTTTCCAATGCGAAATAACGAGGTGTAACGACCAAACTTGTGGGAGCCTGACTACTGGGTTATATTGTTTTCATTCTCGTTCTTTCTCCTCTTGACTCTCCCTGATGGTCTAGTGGCTAGGATTCGGCGCTCTCACCGCAATTTGCTCATTTTGATGCTCTCCAATAACAATCTCCTGCAACTGTTTCCTCGTTCTTTTAGATTTCCTTGACATCATTCCTCACTTTGACACACTTCAGTTGGGCTGATGAGTACAAATTCTATATGTACTGAAGATGAATAAATACACCTCTCTCCATTTTGAAACATGTGTGGAAGGGGGGCCACTTTTGTTGCTCTGTAATTCACTGGCAAAACCTCCAAGTCATGGGAAATGATTTAGACGGCCTACTTGGACAATGCATTGCCTAGGAATCCCACAGAGGGGTCGTGGGCTATGCACGCAGCTCTGCACCCGTATATACCCCCGACACTATGAAGCTACGTCTTCAAATGTCAGCTCCTTCCAGAGACATTACTACATTTACCGACGTCCTCGTGGCTTGGAGTGTTTACATTTCTCCCACATCTGAATCCACAAAGCCATATTGTTATTGTTCATCCCCAAACTCTGCCATTTGACCCCATACTTTCAGACCATGCGCTACGTGAATGCCTGTGTGTAACACCTCCCCTTAGGAAGCAAATCCCACCTTCCACTTGAACAATGGGAAAAAAGGGTCAAAGTTAAGGTTTACGTAGTAACAGAATGTGAACCTGCGCTGGTGAACTCTTGGCCTCTAGAAAGCACGCGCCAAGTTTTTTACATGGCATCAGTCAAAAGAGACTGCGACATAAGGAGCAGGTCAACCGCTCGTTTGGATCACAACAGGAGCCAAAATTGTCATCAATCTATATTTACTTAGCTGTTGCACAGAAAACTCAAATAATACGAAATCAATAGTCACAGGCCTTGCTGCTGAAGTCCATCAGGAACATTATTTGTTTTTGCCGCTTAATTCAGCTCAGGTGCGTTGGAAAAGTCTGCACGTGTTATCTCCCTGGAGAAACCCATTATCACTGGGAAGAAAGGGCCGAAAGGGAGGCATACGTAGCTGACAGGATTCGAACCTGCGCTGGGAAACCCCAATGGATTTCAAGTCCATCGCCTTGACCACTCGGCCACAACTACTCAAAGATTGGAGGTGGGCTGCTTTCCTGGGATGACTGAACTTTGACAGCGTAAATCACACATCGGCCACAATGTCAGGGAGCGTCAAGGAAGCTCCACATTAGAAATCTTGACCTAAACAGAGGGTAGACTTATTTACAGAACATGGGTCGAAACAAAAAGAGCTGTCAACCATTTCTTTTTTTTCATTTACAGGAGGCGCAATAATTATTAGGAATTATTACTAAAGTTGCTGTTGCACTGAAAATGGAATTCAAATGAGATAACGGACTTGTTTTATAGAGAGGCCAATGAATTTGACAACAATATTTAACCTTTCAAAAGTGCAATCGTTGTATTATACATTTTGTGAATACCAAAGTTGGACCTGAGACCCCCTATACTGTAGCGGCTAGGAGTCTCGCTCAGGGAATGCTGACCGGCAGCAAGCCTCTGATGCTTTCAAATGCGAAATAACGAGGTGTAAGGACCAAATTTGTGGGAGCCTGACTACTGGGTTATATAGTTTTCATTCTCGCTCCTTCCCGTCTTGACTCTCCCTGATGGTCTAGTGGCTAGGATTCGGCGCTCTCACCGCCGCGGCCCGGGTTCGATTCCCGGTCAGGGAATTAGATCACATTGATGCTCTCCAATAACAATCTCCTGCAACTGTTTCCTTGTGCTTTTAGATCTCCATCACATCATTCCACACTTTGACACACTTCAGTTGGGCTGATAAGTACAAATTCTATATGAACTGAAGATGAATAAATACACCTCTCTCAATGTTGAAAGATGTATAGAAGGGGGCCTGCTTTTGTTGCTCCCCATAACATTTTAAAGAACAACGTACAGTTGCCAATGTAGCAGCTGGTATAAAAACGGAGGATCCCAACTTGCATACAGACCCGGCTGATGGATTGACAGTTTTGAGGGGTTTTGCTGTAATTCATTGACTAAACCTCCAAGTCATGGGAAATGATTTAGAAGGCCTACTTGGACAATGCATTGGCTAGGAATTCAGGAGCGTTGGGAATGTCTGCATGCGTTATATCCCTGGAGAAACCCATTATCACTGGAACACTGAGAAGAAAGGGCCAAAAGGGAGGGATACGTAGCTGGCAGGATTCCAACCTGCGCGGGGAAACCCCAATGGATTTCGAGTCCATCGCCTTGACCACTCGGCCACAACTACTCAAAGACTCAAGCCGGGCTGCTTTCCAATGCGAAATAACGAGGTGTAACGACCAAACTTGTGGGAGCCTGACTACTGGGTTATATTGTTTTCATTCTCGTTCTTTCTTCTCTTGACTCTCCGTGATGGTCTAGTGGCTACGATTCAGCGCTCTCACCGCCGCGGCCCGGGTTCGATTCCCGGTCAGGGAATTTGCTCATTTTGATGCTCTCCAATAACAATCTCCTGCAACTGTTTCCTCGTTCTTTTAGATTTCCTTGACATCATTCCTCACTTTGACACGCTTCAGTTGGGCTGATGAGTACAAATTATATATGTGCTGAACATGAATAAATACACCTCTCTCCATTTTGAAACATGTGTGGAAGGGGGGCCACTTTTGTTGCTCTGTAATTCACTGGCTAAACCTCCAAGTCATGGGAAATGATTTAGACGGCCTACTTGGACAATGCATTGCCTAGGAATCCCACAGAGGGGTCGTGGGCTATGCAAGCAGCTCTGCACCCATATATACCCCCGACACTTTGAAGCTACGTCTTCAAATGTCAGCTCCTTCCAGAGACATTACTGCATTTACCGGCGTCCTCGTGGCTTGGAGTGTTTACATTTCTCCCACATCTGAATCCACAAAGCCATATTGTTATTGTTCATCCCCAAACTCTGCCATTTGACCCCATACTTTCAGACCATGCGCTACGTGAATGCCTGTGTGTAACACCTCCCCTTAGGAAGCAAATCCCACCTTCCACTTGAACAATGGGAAAAAAGGGTCAAAGTTAAGGCTTACGTAGTAACAGGATGTGAACCTGCGCTGGTAATCTCCAGTGCACGTCGAGTCTATGGGGTTGAGCACGGGGACGAAACTGCTTCCAACGGGAACATAGGATGCTGTCCCGGAACTGTTGGACTTTGACATATGAAGCCTCTAAGCGGGGATGACGTCAAGCACCGTCAAAGACAGTCCACATGTGAACTCTTGGCCGAAAGAATGCGCCAAGTTTTTTACATGGCATCAGTCAAAAGAGACTGCGACATAAGGAGCAGGTCAACCGCTCGTTTGGATCACAACAGGAGCCAAAATTGTCATCAATCTATATTTACTTAGCTGTTGCACAGAAAACTCAAATAATACGAGATCAATAGTCACAGGCCTTGCTGCTAAAGTCCATCAGGAACATTATTTGTTTTTGCCGCTTAATTCAGCTCAGGTGCGTTTGAAATGTCTTCACGTGTTATCTCCCTGGAGAAACCCATTATCACTGGAACACTGGGAAGAAAGGGCCAAAAGGGAGGCGTACGTAGCTGACAGGATTCGAACCTACGCGGGGAAACCCCAATGGATTTCAAGTCCATCGCCTTGACCACTCGGCCACAACTACTCAAAGATTGGAGGTGGGCTGCTTTCCTGGGATGACTGAACTTTGACAGCGTAAATCACAAATCGGCCACAATGTCAGGGAGCGTCAAGGAAGCTCCACATTAGAAATCTTGACGTAAACAGAGGGTAGACTTATTTACAGAACATGGGTCGAAACAAAAGGAGCTGTCAACCATTTTTTTTTCATTTACAGGAGGCGCAATAATTATTAGGAATTATTACTAAAGTTGCTGTTGCACTGAAAATGGAATTCAAATGAGATAACGGACTTGTTTTATAGAGAGGCCAATGAATTTGACAACAATATTTAACCTTTCAAAAGTGCAATCGTTGTATTATACATTTTGTGAATACCAAAGTTGGACCTGAGACCCCCTATACTGTAGCGGCTAGGAGTCTCGCTCAGGGAATGCTGACCGGCAGCAAGCCTCTGCTGCTTTCAAATGCGAAATAACGAGGTGTAAGGACCAAATTTGTGGGAGCCTGACTACTGGGTTATATAGTTTTCATTCTCGCTCGTTCCCATCTTGACTCTCCCTGATGGTCTAGTGGCTAGGATTCGGCGCTCTCACCGCCGTGGCCCGGGTTCGATTCCCGGTCAGGGAATTAGATCACATTGATGCTCTCCAATAACAATCTCCTGCAACTGTTTCCTTGTGCTTTTAGATCTCCATCACATCATTCCACACTTTGACACACTTCAGTTGGGCTGATAAGTACAAATTCTATATGAACTGAAGATGAATAAATACACCTCTCTCAATGTTGAAAGATGTATAGAAGGGGGCCCGGTTTTGTTGCTCCCCATCACATTTTAAAGAACAACGTACAGTTGCCAATATAGCAGCTGGTATAAAAACGGAGGATCCCAACTTGCATACAGACCCGGCTGATGGATTGACAGTTTTGAGGGGTTTTGCTGTAATTCATTGACTAAACCTCCAAGTCATGGGAAACGATTTAGAAGGCCTACTTGGACAATGCATTGGCTAGGAATTCAGGAGCGTTGGGAATGTCTGCATGCGTTATCTCCCTGAAGAAACCCATTATCACTGGAACACTGGGAAGAAAGGGCCAAAAGGGAGGCATAAGTAGCTGACAGGATTCGAAACTGCGCAGGGAAACCCCAATGGATTTCGAGTCCATCACCTTGACCACTCGGCCAGAACTACTCAAAGACTCAAGCCGGGCTGCTTTCCAATGCGAACTAACGAGGTGTAACGACCAAACTTGTGGGAGCCTGACTACTGGGTTATATAGTTTTCATTCTCGCTCCTTCCCGTCTTGACTCTCCCTGATGGTCTAGTGGCTAGGATTCGGCGCTCTCACCGCCGCGGCCCGGGTTTGATTCCCGGTCAGGGAATTAGATCACATTGATGCTCTCCAATTGGAGGTGGGCTGCTTTCCTGGGATGACTGAACTTTGACAGCGTAAATCACACATCGGCCACAATGTCAGGGATCGTCAAGGAAGATCCACATTAGAAATCTTGACCTAAACAGAGGGTAGACTTATTTACAGAACATGGGTCGAAACAAAAGGAGCTGTCAACCATTTTTTTTTTCATTTACAGGAAGCGCAATAATTATTAGGAATTATTACTAAAGTTGCTGTTGCACTGAAAATGGAATTCAAATGAGATAACGGACTTGTTTTATAGAGAGGCCAATGAATTTGACAACAATATTTAACCTTTCAAAAGTGCAATCGTTGTATTATACATCTTGTGAATACCAAAGTTGGACCTGAGACCCCCTATACTGTAGCGGCTAGGAGTCTCGCTCAGGGAATGCTGACAGGCAGCAAGCCTCTGCTGCTTTCAAATGCGAAATAACGAGGTGTAACGACCAAATTTGTGGGAGCCTGACTACTGGGTTATATAGTTTTCATTCTCGCTCCTTCCCGTCTTGACTCTCCCTGATGGTCTAGTGGCTAGGACTCGGCGCTCTCACCGCCGCGGCCCGGGTTCGATTCCCGGTCAGGGAATTAGATCACATTGATGCTCTCCAATAACAATCTCCTGCAACTGTTTCCTTGTGCTTTTAGATCTCCATCACATCATTCCACACTTTGACACACTTCAGTTTGGCTGATAAGTACAAATTCTATATGAACTGAAGATGAATAAATACACCTCTCTCAATGTTGAAAGATGTATAGAAGGGGGCCCGCTTTTGTTGCTCCCCATCACATTTTAAAGAACAACGTACAGTTGCCAATGTAGCAGCTGGTATAAAAACGGAGGATCCCAACTTGCATACAGACCCGGCTGATGGATTGACAGTTTTGAGGGGTTTTGCTGTAATTCATTGACTAAACCTCCAAGTCATGGGAAATGATTTAGAAGGCCTACTTGGACAATGCATTGGCTAGGAATTCAGGAGCGTTGGGAATGTCTGCATGCGTTATATCCCTGGAGAAACCCATTATCACTGGAACACTGGGAAGAAAGGGCCAAAAGGGAGGGATACGTAGCTGGCAGGATTCCAACATGCGCGGGGAAACCCCAATGGATTTCGAGTCCATCGCCTTGACCACTCGGCCACAACTACTCAAAGACTCAAGCCGGGCTGCTTTCCAATGCGAAATAACGAGGTGTAACGACCAAACTTGTGGGAGCCTGACTACTGGGTTATATTGTTTTCATTCTCGTTGTTTCTCCTCTTGACTCTCCCTGATGGTCTAGTGGCTAGGATTCGGCGCTCTCACCGCCGCGGCCCGGGTTCGATTCTCGGTCAGGGAATTAGATCACATTGATGCTCTCCAATAACAATCTCCTGCAACTGTTTCCTTGTGCTTTTAGGTCTCCATCACATCATTCCACACGTTGACACATTTCAGTTGGGCTGATAAGTACAAATTCTATATGAACTGAAGATGAATAAATACACCTCTCTCAATGTTGAAAGATGTATAGAAGGGGGCCTGCTTTTGTTGCTCCCCATCACATTTTAAAGAACAACGTACAGTTGCCAATGTAGCAGCTGGTATAAAAACGGAGGATCCCAACTTGCATACAGACCCGGCTGATGGATTGACAGTTTTGAGGGGTTTTGCTGTAATTCATTGACTAAACCTCCAAGTCATGGGAAATGATTTAGAAGGCCTACTTGGACAATGCATTGGCTAGGAATTCAGGAGCGTTGGGAATGTCTGCATGCGTTATCTCCCTGGAGAAACCCATTATCACTGGAACACTGGGAAGAAAGGGCCAAAAGGGAGGGATACGTAGCTGGCAGGATTCAAACCTGCGCGGGGAAACCCCAATGGATTTCGAGTCCATCGCCTTGACCACTCGGCCACAACTACTCAAAGACTCAAGCCGGGCTGCTTTCCAATGCGAAATAACGAGGTGTAACGACCAAACTTGTGGGAGCCTGACTACTGGGTTATATTGTTTTCATTCTCGTTCTTTCTCCTCTTGACTCTCCCTGATGGTCTAGTGGCTAGGATTCGGCGCTCTCACCGCCGCGGCCCAGGTCGATTCCCGGTCAGGGAATTTGCTGATTTTGATGCCCTCCAATAACAATCTCCTGCAACTGTTTCCTCGTTCTTTTAGATTTCCTTGACATCATTCCTCACTTTGACACGCTTCAGTTGGGCTGATGAGTACAAATTCTATATGTACTGAACATGAATAAATTCACCTCTCTCAATTTTGAAACATGTGTGGAAGGGGGGCCACTTTTGTTGCTCGGTAATTCACTGGCTAAACCTCCAAGTCATGGGAAATGATTTAGACGGCCTACTTGGACAATGCATTGCCTAAGAATCCCACAGAGGGGTCGTGGGCTATGCAAGCAGCTCTGCACCCATATATACCCCCGACACTTTGAAGCTACGTCTTCAAATGTCAGCTCCTTCCAGAGACATTACTGCATATACCGGCGTCCTCGTGGCTTGGAGTGTTTACATTTCTCCCACATCTGAATCCACAAAGCCATATTGTTATTGTTCATCCCCAAACTCTGCCATTTGACCCCATACTTTCAGACCATGCGCTACGTGAATGCCTGTGTGTAACACCTCCCCTTAGGAAGCAAATCCCACCTTCCACTTGAACAATGGGAAAAAAGGGTCAAAGTTAAGGCTTACGTAGTAACAGGATGTGAACCTGCGCTGGTAATCTCCAGTGCACGTCGAGTCTATGGGGTTGAGCACGGGGACCAAACTGCATCCAACGGGAACATAGGATGCTGTCCCGGAACAGTTGGACTTTGACATATGAAGCCTCTAAGCGGGGATGACGTCAAGCACCGTCAAAGACAGTCCACATGTGAACTCTTGGCCGAAAGAATGCGCCAAGTTTTTAACATGGCATCAGTCAAAAGAGACTGCGACATAAGGAGCAGGTCAACCGCTCGTTTGGATCACAACAGGAGCCAAAATTGTCATCAATCTATATTTACTTAGCTGTTGCACAGAAAACTCAAATAATACGACATCAATAGTCACAGGCCTTGCTGCTAAAGTCCATCAGGAACATTATTTGTTTTGTTTAAGGAAGCTCCACATTAGAAATCTTGACCTAAACAGAGGGTAGACTTATTTACAGAACATGGATCGAAACAAAAGGAGCTGTCAACCATTTTTTTTTTCATTTGCACTGAAAATGTAATTCAAATGAGATAACGGACTTGTTTTATAGAGAGGCCAATGAATTTGACAACAATATTTAACCTTTCAAAAGTGCAATCGTTGTATTATACATTTTGTGAATACCAAAGTTGGACCTGAGACCCCCTATACTGTAGCTGCTAGGAGTCTCGCTCAGGGAATGCTGACCGGCAGCAAGCCTCTGCTGCTTTCCAATGCGAAATAACGAGGTGTAACGACCAAATTTGTGGGAGCCTGACTACTGGGTTATATAGTTTTCATTCTCGCTCCTTCCCGTCTTGACTCTCCCTGATGGTCTAGTGGCTAGGATTCGGTGCTCTTACCGCCGCGGCCCGGGTTCGATTCCCGGTCAGGGAATTAGATCACATTGATGCTCTCAAATAACAATCTCCTGCAACTGTTTCCTTGTGCTTTTAGATCTCCATCACATCATTCCACACTTTGACACACTTCAGTTGACTGCGACATAAGGAGCAGGTCAACCGCTCGTTTGGATCACAATAGGAGCCAAAATTGTCATCAATCTATATTTACTTAGCTGTTGCACAGAAAACTCAAATAATACAAGATCAATAGTCACAGGCCTTGCTGCTAAAGTCCATCAGGAACATTATTTGTTTTTGCCACTTAATTCAGCTCAGGTGCATTGGAAATGTCTGCACGTGTTATCTCCCTGGAGAAACCCATTATCACTGGAACACTGGGAAGAAAGGGAGGCATACGTAGCTGACAGGATTCGAACCTGCGCGGGGAAACCCCAATGGATTTCAAGTCCATCGCCTTGACCACTCGGCCACAACTACTCAAAGATTGGAGGTGGGCTGCTTTCCTGGGATGACTGAACTTTGACAGCGTAAATCACACATCGGCCACAATGTCAGGGAGCGTCAAGGAAGCTCCACATTAGAAATCTTGACCTAAACAGAGGGTAGACTTATTTACAGAACATGGGTCGAAACAAAAGGAGCTGTCAACCATTTTTTTTTCATTTACAGGAGGCGCAATAATTATTAGGAATTATTACTAAAGTTGCTGTTGCACTGAAAATGGAATTCAAATGAGATAACGGACTTGTTTTATAGAGAGGCCAATGAATTTGACAACAATATTTAACCTTTCAAAAGTGCAATCGTTGTATTATACATTTTGTGAATACCAAAGTTGGACCTGAGACCCCCTATACTGTAGCGGCTAGGAGTCTCGCTCAGGGAATGCTGACCGGCAGCAAGCCTCTGCTACTTTCAAATGCGAAATAACGAGGTGTAACGACCAAATTTGTGGGAGCCTGACTACTGGGTTATATAGTTTTCATTCTCGCTCCTTCTCGTCTTGACTCTCCCTGATGGTCTAGTGGCTAGGATTCGGCGCTCTCACCGCCGCGGCCTGGGTTCCATTCCCGGTCAGGGAATTAGATCACATTGATGCTCTCCAATAACAATCTCCTGCAACTGTTTCCTTGTGCTTTTAGATCTCCATCACATCATTCCACACTTTGACACATTTCAGTTGGGCTGATAAGTACAAATTCTATATGAACTGAAGATGAATAAATACACCTCTCTCAATGTTGAAAGATGTATAGAAGGGGGCCCGCTTTTGTTGATCCCCATCACATTTTAAAGAACAACGTACAGTTGCCAATGTAGCAGCTGGTATAAAAACGGAGGATCCCAACTTGCATACAGACCCGGCTGATGGATTGACAGTTTTGAGGGGTTTTGCTGTAATTCATTGACTAAACCTCCAAGTCATGGGAAATGATTTAGAAGGCCTACTTAGACAATGCATTGGCTAGGAATTTAGGAGCGTTGGGAATGTCTGCATGCGTTATCTCCCTGGAGAAACCCATTATCACTGGAACACTGGGAAGAAAGGGCCAAAAGGGAGGGATACGTAGCTGGCAGGATTCCAACCTGCGCGGGGAAACCCCAATGGATTTCGAGTCCATCGCCTTGACCACTCGGCCACAACTACTCAAAGACTCAAGCCGGGCTGCTTTCCAATGCGAACTAACGAGGTGTAACGACCAAACTTGTGGGAGCCTGACTACTGGGTTATATTGTTTTCATTCTCGTTCTTTCTCCTCTTGACTCTCCCTGATGGTCTAGTGGCTAGGATTCGGCGCTCTCACCGCCGCGGCCCGGGTTCGATTCCTGGTCAGGGAATTAGATCACTTTGATGCTCTCCAATAACAATCTCCTGCAACTGTTTCCTCGTTCTTTTAGATTTCCTTGACATCATTCCTCACTTTGACACGCTTCAGTTGGGCTGATGAGTACAAATTCTATATGTGCTGAACATGAATAAATATACCTCTCTCCATTTTGAAACATGTGTGGAAGGGGGGCCACTTTTGTTGCTCTGTAATTCACTGGCTAAACCTCCAAGTCATGGGAAATGATTTAGACGGCCTACTTGGACAATGCATTGCCTAGGAATCCCACAGAGGGGTCGTGGGCTATGCAAGCAGCTCTGCACCCATATATACCCCCGACACTTTGAAGCTACGTCTTCAAATGTCAGCTCCTTCCAGAGACATTACTGCATTTACCGGCGTCCTCGTGGCTTGGAGTGTTTACATTTCTCCCACATCTGAATCCACAAAGCCATATTGTTATTGTTCATCCCCAAACTCTGCCATTTGACCCCATACTTTCAGACCATGCGCTACGTGAATGCCTGTGTGTAACACCTCCCCTTAGGAAGCAAATCCCACCTTCCACTTGAACAATGGGAAAAAAGGGTCAAAGTTAAGGCTTACGTAGTAACAGGATGTGAACCTGCGCTGGTGAACTCTTGGCCTCTAGAAAGCACGCGCCAAGTTTTTTACATGGCATCAGTCAAAAGAGACTGCGACATAAGGAGCAGGTCAACCGCTCGTTTGGATCACAACAGGAGACAAAATTGTCATCAATCTATATTTACTTAGCTGTTGCACAGAAAACTCAAATAATACGAGATCAATAGTCACAGGCCTTGCTGCTAAAGTCCATCAGGAACATTATTTGTTTTTGCCGCTTAATTCAGCTCAGGTGCGTTGGAAATGTCTGCACGTGTTATCTCCCTGGAGAAACCCATTATCACTGGAACACTGGGAAGAAAGGGCCAAAAGGGAGGCATACGTAGCTGACAGGATTCGAACCTGCGCGGGGAAACCCCAATGGATTTCAAGTCCATCGCCTTGACCACTCGGCCACAACTACTCAAAGATTGGAGGTGGGCTGCTTTCCTGGGATGACTGAACTTTGACAGCGTAAATCACACATCGGCCACAATGTCAGGGAGCGTCAAGGAAGCTCCACATTAGAAATCTTGACCTAAACAGAGGGTAGACTTATTTACAGAACATGGGTCGAAACAAAAGGAGCTGTCAACCATTTTTTTTTCATTTACAGGAGGCGCAATAATTATTAGGAATTATTACTGAAGTTGCTGTTGCACTGAAAATGGAATTCAAATGAGATAACGGATTTTTTTTATAGAGAGGCCAATGAATTTGACAACAATATTTAACCTTTCAAAAGTGCAATCGTTGTATTATACATTTTGTGAATACCAAAGTTGGACCTGAGACCCCCTATACTGTAGCGGCTAGGAGTCTCGCTCAGGGAATGCTGACCGGCAGCAAGCCTCTGCTGCTTTCAAATGCGAAATAAGGTGTAACGACCAAACTTGTGGGAGCCTGACTACTGGGTTATATTGTTTTCATTCTCGTTCTTTCTCCTCTTGACTCTCCCTGATGGTCAAGTGGCTAGGATTCGGCGCTCTCACCGCCGCGGCCCGGGTTCGATTCCCGGTCAGGGAATTAGATCACATTGATGCTCTCCAATAACAATCTCCTGCAACTGTTTCCTTGTGCTTTTAGATCTCCATCACATCATTCCACACTTTGACACATTTCAGTTGGGCTGATAAGTACAAATTCTATATGAACTGAAGATGAATAAATACACCTCTCTCAATGTTGAAAGATGTATAGAAGGGGGCCCGCTTTTGTTGCTCCCCATCACATTTTAAAGAACAACGTACAGTTGCCAATGTAGCAGCTGGTATAAAAACGGAGGATCCCAACTTGCATACAGACCCGGCTGATGGATTGACAGTTTTGAGGGGTTTTGCTGTAATTCATTGACTAAACCTCCAAGTCATGGGAAATGATTTAGAAGGCCTACTTGGACAATGCATTGGCTAGGAATTCAGGAGCGTTGGGAATGTCTGCATGCGTTATCTCCCTGGAGAAACCCATTATCACTGGAACACTGGGAAGAAAGGGCCAAAAGGGAGGGATACGTAGCTGGCAGGATTCAAACCTGCGCGGGGAAACCCCAATGGATTTCGAGTCCATCGCCTTGACCACTCGGCCACAACTACTCAAAGACTCAAGCCGGGCTGCTTTCCAATGCGAAATAACGAGGTGTAACGACCAAACTTGTGGGAGCCTGACTACTGGGTTATATTGTTTTCATTCTCGTTCTTTCTCCTCTTGACTCTCCCTGATGGTCTAGTGGCTAGGATTCGGCGCTCTCACCGCCGCGGCCCAGGTCGATTCCCGGTCAGGGAATTTGCTGATTTTGATGCCCTCCAATAACAATCTCCTGCAACTGTTTCCTCGTTCTTTTAGATTTCCTTGACATCATTCCTCACTTTGACACGCTTCAGTTGGGCTGATGAGTACAAATTCTATATGTACTGAACATGAATAAATTCACCTCTCTCAATTTTGAAACATGTGTGGAAGGGGGGCCACGTTTGTTGCTCTGTAATTCACTGGCTAAACCTCCAAGTCATGGGAAATGATTTAGACGGCCTACTTGGACAATGCATTGCCTAAGAATCCCACAGAGGGGTCGTGGGCTATGCAAGCAGCTCTGCACCCATATATACCCCCGACACTTTGAAGCTACGTCTTCAAATGTCAGCTCCTTCCAGAGACATTACTGCATATACCGGCGTCCTCGTGGCTTGGAGTGTTTACATTTCTCCCACATCTGAATCCACAAAGCCATATTGTTATTGTTCATCCCCAAACTCTGCCATTTGACCCCATACTTTCAGACCATGCGCTACGTGAATGCCTGTGTGTAACACCTCCCCTTAGGAAGCAAATCCCACCTTCCACTTGAACAATGGGAAAAAAGGGTCAAAGTTAAGGCTTACGTAGTAACAGGATGTGAACCTGCGCTGGTAATCTCCAGTGCACGTCGAGTCTATGGGGTTGAGCACGGGGACCAAACTGCATCCAACGGGAACATAGGATGCTGTCCCGGAACAGTTGGACTTTGACATATGAAGCCTCTAAGCGGGGATGACGTCAAGCACCGTCAAAGACAGTCCACATGTGAACTCTTGGCCGAAAGAATGCGCCAAGTTTTTAACATGGCATCAGTCAAAAGAGACTGCGACATAAGGAGCAGGTCAACCGCTCGTTTGGATCACAACAGGAGCCAAAATTGTCATCAATCTATATTTACTTAGCTGTTGCACAGAAAACTCAAATAATACGACATCAATAGTCACAGGCCTTGCTGCTAAAGTCCATCAGGAACATTATTTGTTTTGTTTAAGGAAGCTCCACATTAGAAATCTTGACCTAAACAGAGGGTAGACTTATTTACAGAATATGGATCGAAACAAAAGGAGCTGTCAACCATTTTTTTTTTCATTTGCACTGAAAATGTAATTCAAATGAGATAACGGACTTGTTTTATAGAGAGGCCAATGAATTTGACAACAATATTTAACCTTTCAAAAGTGCAATCGTTGTATTATACATTTTGTGAATACCAAAGTTGGACCTGAGACCCCCTATACTGTAGCTGCTAGGAGTCTCGCTCAGGGAATGCTGACCGGCAGCAAGCCTCTGCTGCTTTCCAATGCGAAATAACGAGGTGTAACGACCAAATTTGTGGGAGCCTGACTACTGGGTTATATAGTTTTCATTCTCGCTCCTTCCCGTCTTGACTCTCCCTGATGGTCTAGTGGCTAGGATTCGGTGCTCTTACCGCCGCGGCCCGGGTTCGATTCCCGGTCAGGGAATTAGATCACATTGATGCTCTCAAATAACAATCTCCTGCAACTGTTTCCTTGTGCTTTTAGATCTCCATCACATCATTCCACACTTTGACACACTTCAGTTGACTGCGACATAAGGAGCAGGTCAACCGCTCGTTTGGATCACAACAGGAGCCAAAATTGTCATCAATCTATATTTACTTAGCTGTTGCACAGAAAACTCAAATAATACAAGATCAATAGTCACAGGCCTTGCTGCTAAAGTCCATCAGGAACATTATTTGTTTTTGCCACTTAATTCAGCTCAGGTGCATTGGAAATGTCTGCACGTGTTATCTCCTTGGAGAAACCCATTATCACTGGAACACTGGGAAGAAAGGGAGGCATACGTAGCTGACAGGATTCGAACCTGCGCGGGGAAACCCCAATGGATTTCAAGTCCATCGCCTTGACCACTCGGCCACAACTACTCAAAGATTGGAGGTGGGCTGCTTTCCTGGGATGACTGAACTTTGACAGCGTAAATCACACATCGGCCACAATGTCAGGGAGCGTCAAGGAAGCTCCACATTAGAAATCTTGACCTAAACAGAGGGTAGACTTATTTACAGAACATGGGTCGAAACAAAAGGAGCTGTCAACCATTTTTTTTTCATTTACAGGAGGCGCAATAATTATTAGGAATTATTACTAAAGTTGCTGTTGCACTGAAAATGGAATTCAAATGAGATAACGGACTTGTTTTATAGAGAGGCCAATGAATTTGACAACAATATTTAACCTTTCAAAAGTGCAATCGTTGTATTATACATTTTGTGAATACCAAAGTTGGACCTGAGACCCCCTATACTGTAGCGGCTAGGAGTCTCGCTCAGGGAATGCTGACCGGCAGCAAGCCTCTGCTACTTTCAAATGCGAAATAACGAGGTGTAACGACCAAATTTGTGGGAGCCTGACTACTGGGTTATATAGTTTTCATTCTCGCTCCTTCCCGTCTTGACTCTCCCTGATGGTCTAGTGGCTAGGATTCGGCGCTCTCACCGCCGCGGCCTGGGTTCCATTCCCGGTCAGGGAATTAGATCACATTGATGCTCTCCAATAACAATCTCCTGCAACTGTTTCCTTGTGCTTTTAGATCTCCATCACATCATTCCACACTTTGACACATTTCAGTTGGGCTGATAAGTACAAATTCTATATGAACTGAAGATGAATAAATACACCTCTCTCAATGTTGAAAGATGTATAGAAGGGGGCCCGCTTTTGTTGCTCCCCATCACATTTTAAAGAACAACGTACAGTTGCCAATGTAGCAGCTGGTATAAAAACAGAGGATCCCAACTTGCATACAGACCTGGCTGATGGATTGACAGTTTTGAGGGGTTTTGCTGTAATTCATTGACTAAACCTCCAAGTCATGGGAAATGATTTAGAAGGCCTACTTAGACAATGCATTGGCTAGGAATTTAGGAGCGTTGGGAATGTCTGCATGCGTTATCTCCCTGGAGAAACCCATTATCACTGGAACACTGGGAAGAAAGGGCCAAAAGGGAGGGATACGTAGCTGGCAGGATTCCAACCTGCGCGGGGAAACCCCAATGGATTTCGAGTCCATCGCCTTGACCACTCGGCCACAACTACTCAAAGACTCAAGCCGGGCTGCTTTCCAATGCGAACTAACGAGGTGTAACGACCAAACTTGTGGGAGCCTGACTACTGGGTTATATTGTTTTCATTCTCGTTCTTTCTCCTCTTGACTCTCCCTGATGGTCTAGTGGCTAGGATTCGGCGCTCTCACCGCCGCAGCCCGGGTTCGATTCCTGGTCAGGGAATTAGATCACATTGATGCTCTCCAATAACAATCTCCTGCAACTGTTTCCTCGTTCTTTTAGATTTCCTTGACATCATTCCTCACTTTGACACGCTTCAGTTGGGCTGATGAGTACAAATTCTATATGTGCTGAACATGAATAAATATACCTCTCTCCATTTTGAAACATGTGTGGAAGGGGGGCCACTTTTGTTGCTCTGTAATTCACTGGCTAAACCTCCAAGTCATGGGAAATGATTTAGACGGCGTACTTGGACAATGCATTGCCTAGGAATCCCACAGAGGGGTCGTGGGCTATGCAAGCAGCTCTGCACCCATATATACCCCCGACACTTTGAAGCTACGTCTTCAAATGTCAGCTCCTTCCAGAGACATTACTGCATTTACCGGCGTCCTCGTGGCTTGGAGTGTTTACATTTCTCCCACATCTGAATCCACAAAGCCATATTGTTATTGTTCATCCCCAAACTCTGCCATTTGACCCCATACTTTCAGACCATGCGCTACGTGAATGCCTGTGTGTAACACCTCCCCTTAGGAAGCAAATCCCACCTTCCACTTGAACAATGGGAAAAAAGGGTCAAAGTTAAGGCTTACGTAGTAACAGGATGTGAACCTGCGCTGGTGAACTTTTGGCCTCTAGAAAGCACGCGCCAAGTTTTTTACATGGCATCAGTCAAAAGAGACTGCGACATAAGGAGCAGGTCAACCGCTCGTTTGGATCACAACAGGAGCCAAAATTGTCATCAATCTATATTTACTTAGCTGTTGCACAGAAAACTCAAATAATACGAGATCAATAGTCACAGGCCTTGCTGCTAAAGTCCATCAGGAACATTATTTGTTTTTGCCGCTTAATTCAGCTCAGGTGCGTTGGAAATGTCTGCACGTGTTATCTCCCTGGAGAAACCCATTATCACTGGAACACTGGGAAGAAAGGGCCAAAAGGGAGGCGTACGTAGCTGACAGGATTTGAACCTGCGCGGGGAAACCCCAATGGATTTCAAGTCCATCGCCTTGACCACTCGCCCACAACTACTCAAAGATTTGAGATGGGTTGCTTTCCTGGGATGACTGAACTTTGACACCGCAAATCACACATCGGCCACAATGTCAGGGAGCGTCAAGGAAGCTCCACATTAGAAATCTTGACCTAAACAGAGGGTAGACTTATTTACAGAACATGGGTCGAAACAAAAGGAACTGTCAACCATTTTTTTTTCATTTACAGGAGGCGCAATAATTATTAGGAATTATTACTAAAGTTGCTGTTGCACTGAAAATGGAATTCAAATGAGATAACGGACTTGTTTTATAGAGAGGCCAATGAATTTGACAACAATATTTAACCTTTCAAAAGTGCAATCGTTGTATTATACATTTTGTGAATACCAAAGTTGGACCTGAGACCCCCTATACTGTAGCGGCTAGGAGTCTCGCTCAGGGAATGCTGACCGGCAGCAAGCCTCTGCTTCTTTCCAATGCGAAATAACGAGGTGTAACGACCAAATTTGTGGGAGCCTGACTACTGGGTTATATAGTTTTCATTCTCGCGCCTTCTCGTCTTGACTCTCCCTGATGGTCTAGTGGCTAGGATTCGGCGCTCTCACCGCCGCGGCCCGGGTTCAATTCCCGGTCAGGGAATTAGATCACATTGATGCTCTCCAATAACAATCTCCTGCAACTGTTTCCTTGTGCTTTTAGATCTCCATCACATTTTAAAGAACAACGTACAGTTGCCAATGTAGCAGCTGGTATAAAAACGGAGGATCCCAACTTGCATACAGACCCGGCTGATGGATTGACAGTTTTGAGGGGTTTTGCTGTAATTCATTGACTAAACCTCCAAGTCATGGGTAATGATTTAGAAGGCCTACTTGGACAATGCATTGGGTAGGAATTCAGGAGCGTTGGGAATGTCTGCATGCGTTATCTCCCTGAAGAAACCCATTATCACTGGAACACTGGGAAGAAAGGGCCAAAAGGGAGGGATACGTAGCTGGCAGGATTCCAACCTGCGCGGGGAAACCCCAATGGATTTCGAGTCCATCGCCTTGACCACTCGGCCACAACTACTCAAAGACTCAAGCCGGGCTGCTTTCCAATGCGAACTAACGAGGTGTAACGACCAAACTTGTGGGAGCCTGACTACTGGGTTATATTGTTTTCATTCTCGTTCCTTCTCCTCTTGACTCTCCCTGATGGTCTAGTGGCTAGGATTCGGCGCTCTCACCGCCGCGGCAGGATTCGATTCCCGGTCAGGGAAGTTGCTCATTTTGATGCTCTCCAATAACAATCTCCTGCAACTGTTTCCTTGTGCTTTTAGATCTCCATCACATCATTCCACACTTTGACACATTTCAGTTGGGCTGATAAGTACAAATTCTATATGAACTGAAGATGAATAAATACACCTCTCTCAATGTTGAAAGATGTATAGAAGGGGGCCCGCTTTTGTTGCTCCCCATCACATTTTAAAGAACAACGTACAGTTGCCAATGTAGCAGCTGGTATAAAAACGGAGGATCCCAACTTGCATACAGACCCGGCTGATGGATTGACAGTTTTGAGGGGTTTTGCTGTAATTCATTGACTAAACCTCCAAGTCATGGGAAATGATTTAGAAGGCCTACTTGGACAATGCATTGGCTAGGAATTCAGGAGCGTTGGGAATGTCTGCATGCGTTATCTCCCTGGAGAAACCCATTATCACTGGAACACTGGGAAGAAAGGGCCAAAAGGGAGGGACACGTAGCTGGCAGGATTCCAACCTGCGCGGGGAAACCCCAATGGATTTCGAGTCCATCGCCTTGACCACTCGGCCACAACTACTCAAAGACTCAAGCCGGGCTGCTTTCCAATGCGAACTAACGAGGTGTAACGACCAAACTTGTGGGAGCCTGACTACTGGGTTATATTGTTTTCATTCTCGTTCTTTCTCCTCTTGACTCTCCCTGATGGTCTAGTGGCTAGGATTCGGCGCTCTCACCGCCGCGGCCAGGATTCGATTCCCGGTCAGGGAAGTTGCTCATTTTGATGCTCTCCAATAACAATCTCCTGCAACTGTTTCCTCGTTCTTTTAGATTTCCTTGACATCATTCCTCACTTTGAAACGCTTCAGTTGGGCTGATGAGTACAAATTCTATATGTGCTGAACATGAATAAATACACCTCTCTCCATTTTGAAACATGTGTGGAAGGGGGGCCACTTTTGTTGCTCTGTAATTCACTGGCTAAACCTCCAAGTCATGGGAAATGATTTAGACGGCCTACTTGGACAATGCATTGCCTAGGAATCCCACAGAGGGGTCGTGGGCTATGCAAGCAGCTCTGCACCCATATATACCCCCGACACTTTGAAGCTACGTCTTCAAATGTCAGCTCCTTCCAGAGATATTACTGCATTTACCGGCGTCCTCGTGGCTTGGAGTGTTTACATTTCTCCCACATCTGAATCCACAAAGCCATATTGTTATTGTTCATCCCCAAACTCTGCCATTTGACCACATACTTTCAGACCATGCGCTACGTGAATGCGTGTGTGTAGCACCTCCCCTTAGGAAGTAAATCCCACCTTCCACTTGAACAATGGGAAAAAAGGGTCAAAGTTAAGGCTTACGTAGTAACAGGATGTGAACCTGCGCTGGTAATCTCCAGTGCACGTCGAGTCTATGGGGTTGAGCACGGGGACGAAACTGCTTCCAACGGGAACATAGGATGCTGTCCCGGAACTGTTGGACTTTGACATATGAAGCCTCTAAGCGGGGATGACGTCAAGCACCGTCAAAGACAGTCCACATGTGAACTCTTGGCCGAAAGAATGCGCCAAGTTTTTTACATGGCATCAGTCAAAAGAGACTGCGACATAAGGAGCAGGTCAACCGCTCGTTTGGATCACAACAGGAGCCAAAATTGTCATCAATCTATATTTACTTAGCTGTTGCACAGTAAACTCAAATAATACGAGATCAATAGTCACAGGCCTTGCTGCTAAAGTCCATCAGGAACATTATTTGTTTTTGCCGCTTAATTCAGCTCAGGTGCGTTGGAAATGTCTGCACGTGTTATCTCCCTGGAAAAACCCATTATCACTGGAACACTGGGAAGAAAGGGCCAAAAGGGAGGCGTAGGTAGCTGACAGGATTCGAACCTGCGCGGGGAAACCCCAGTGGATTTCAAGTCCATCGCCTTGACCACTCGGCCACAACTACTCAAAGATTGGAGGTGGGCTGCTTTCCTGGGATGACTGAACTTTGACAGCGTAAATCACACATCGGCCACAATGTCAGGGAGCGTCAAGGAAGCTCCACATTAGAAATCTTGACCTAAACAGAGGGTAGACTTATTTACAGAACATGGGTCGAAACAAAAGGAGCTGTCAACCATTTTTTTTTCATTTACAGGAGGCGCAATAATTATTAGGAATTATTACTAAAGTTGCTGTTGCACTGAAAATGGAATTCAAATGAGATAACGGACTTGTTTTATAGAGAGGCCAATGAATTTGACAACAATATTTAACCTTTCAAAAGTGCAATCGTTGTATTATACATTTTGTGAATACCAAAGTTGGACCTGAGACCCCCTATACTGTAGCGGCTAGGAGTCTCGCTCAGGGAATGCTGACCGGCAGCAAGCCTCTGCTGCTTTCAAATGCGAAATAACGAGGTTTAACGACCAAATTTGTGGGAGGCTGACTACTGGGTTATATAGTTTTCATTCTCGCTCCTTCCCGTCTTGACTCTCCCTGATGGTCTAGTGGCTAGGATTCGGCGCTCTCACCGCCGCGGCCCAGGTTCGATTCCCGGTCAGGGAATTAGATCACATTGATGCTCTCCAATAACAATCTCCTGCAACTGTTTCCTTGTGCTTTTAGATCTCCATCACATCATTCCACACTTTGACACACTTCAGTTGGGCTGATAAGTACAAATTCTATATGAACTGAAGATGAATAAATACACCTCTCTCAATGTTGAAAGATGTATAGAATGGGGCCCGCTTTTGTTGCTCCCCATCACATTTTAAAGAACAACGTACAGTTGCCAATGTAGCAGCTGGTATAAAAACGGAGGATCCCAACTTGCATACAGACCCGGCTGATGGATTGACAGTTTTGAGGGGTTTTGCTGTAATTCATTGACTAAACCTCCAAGTCATGGGAAACGATTTAGAAGGCCTACTTGGACAATGCTTTGGCTAGGAATTCAGGAGCGTTGGGAATGTCTGCATGCATTATCTCCCTGGAGAAACCCATTATCACTGGAACACTGGGAAGAAAAGGCCAAAAGGGAGGGATACGTAGCTGGCAGGATTCGAACCTGCGCGGGGAAACCCCAATGGATTTCGAGTCCATCGCCTTGACCACTCGGCCACAACTACTCAAAGACTCAAGCCGGGCTGCTTTCCAATGCGAAATAACGAGGTGTAACGACCAAATTTGTGGGAGCCTGACTACTGGGTTATATTGTTTTCATTCTCGTTCTTTCTCCTCTTGACTCTCCCTGATGGTCTAGTGGCTAGGATTCGGCGCTCTCACCGCCGCGGCCGGGGTTCGATTCCCGGTCAGGGAATTTGCTCATTTTGATGCCCTCCAATAACAATCTCCTGCAACTGTTTCCTCGTTCTTTTAGATTTCCTTGACATCATTCCTCACTTTGACACGCTTCAGTTGGGCTGATGAGTACAAATTCTATATGTACTGAACATGAATAAATTCACCTCTCTCAATTTTGAAACATGTGTGGAAGGGGGGCCACTTTTGTTGCTCTGTAATTCACTGGCTAAACCTCCAAGTCATGGGAAATGATTTAGACGGCCTACTTGGACAATGCATTGCCTAGGAATCCCACAGAGGGGTCGTGGGCTATGCAAGCAGCTCTGCACCCATATATACCCCCGACACTTTGAAGGTACGTCTTCAAATGTCAGCTCCTTCCAGAGACATTACTGCATTTACCGGCGTCCTCGTGGCTTGGAGTGTTTACATTTCTCCCACATCTGAATCCACAAAGCCATATTGTTATTGTTCATCCCCAAACTCTGCCATTTGACCCCATACTTTCAGACCATGCGCTACGTGAATGCCTGTGTGTAACACCTCCCCTTAGGAAGCAAATCCCACCTTCCACTTGAACAATGGGATAAAAGGGTCAAAGTTAAGGCTTACGTAGTAACAGGATGTGAACCTGCGCTGGTAATCTCCAGTGCACGTCGAGTCTATGGGGTTGAGCACGGGGACGAAACTGCATCCAACGGGAACATAGGATGCTGTCCCGGAACTGTTGGACTTTGACATATGAAGCCTCTAAGCGGGGATGACGTCAAGCACCGTCAAAGACAGTCCACATGTGAACTCTTGGCCGAAAGAATGCGCCAAGTTTTTTACATGGCATCAGTCAAAAGAGACTGCGACATAAGGAGCAGGTCAACCGCTCGTTTGGATCACAACAGGAGCCAAAATTGTCATCAATCTATATTTACTTAGCTGTTGCACAGAAAACTCAAATAATACGAGATCAATAGTCACAGGCCTTGCTGCTAAAGTCCATCAGGAACATTGTTTGTTTTTGCCGCTTAATTCAGCTCAGGTGCGTTGGAAATGTCTGCACGTGTTATCTCCCTGGAGAAACCCATTATCACTGGAACACTGGGAAGAAAGGGCCAAAAGGGAGGCGTACGTAGCTGACAGGATTCAAACCTACGCGGGGAAACCCCAATGGATTTCAAGTCCATCGCCTTGACCACTCGGCCACAACTACTCAAAGATTGGAGGTGGGCTGCTTTCCTGGGATGACTGAACTTTGACAGCGTAAATCACAAATCGGCCACAATGTCAGGGAGCGTCAAGGAAGCTCCACATTAGAAATCTTGACGTAAACAGAGGGTAGACTTATTTACAGAACATGGGTCGAAACAAAAGGAGCTGTCAACCATTTTTTTTTCATTTACAGGAGGCGCAATAATTATTAGGAATTATTACTAAAGTTGCTGTTGCACTGAAAATGGAATTCAAATGAGATAACGGACTTGTTTTATAGAGAGGCCAATGAATTTGACAACAATATTTAACCTTTCAAAAGTGCAATCGTTGTATTATACATTTTGTGAATACCAAAGTTGGACCTGAGACCCCCTATACTGTAGCGGCTAGGAGTCTCGCTCAGGGAATGCTGATGCGTTATCTCCCTGGAGAAACCCATTATCACTGGAACACTGGGAAGAAAGGGCCAAAAGGGAGGGATACGTAGCTGGCAGGATTCCAACCTGCGCGGGGAAACCCCAATGGATTTCGAGTCCATCGCCTTGACCACTCGGCCACAACTACTCAAAGACTCAAGCCGGGCTGCTTTCCAATGCGAAATAACGAGGTGTAACGACCAAACTTGTGGGAGCCTGACTACTGGGTTATATTGTTTTCATTCTCGTTCTTTCTCCTCTTGACTCTCCCTGATGGTCTAGTGGCTAGGATTCGGCGCTCTCACCGCCGCGGCCCGGGTTCGATTCCCGGTCAGGGAATTTGCTCATTTTGATGCTCTCCAATAACAATCTCCTGCAACTGTTTCCTCGTTCTTTCAGATTTCCTTGACATCATTCCTCACTTTGACACGCTTCAGTTGGGCTGATGAGTACAAATTCTATATGTACTGAACATGAATAAATACACCTCTCTCAATTTTGAAACATGTGTGGAAGGGGGGCCACTTTTGTCTCCCTGGAGAAACCCATTATCACTGGAACACTGGGAAGAAAGGGCCAAAAGGGAGGGATACGTAGCTGGCAGGATTCCAACCTGCGCGGGGAAACCCCAATGGATTTCGAGTCCATCGCCTTGACCACTCGGCCACAACTACTCAAAGACTCAAGCCGGGCTGCTTTCCAATGCGAAATAACGAGGTGTAACGACCAAACTTGTGGGAGCCTGACTACTGGGTTATATTGTTTTCATTCTCGTTCTTTCTCCTCTTGACTCTCCCTGATGGTCTAGTGGCTAGGATTCGGCGCTCTCACCGCCGCGGCCCGGGTTCGATTCCCGGTCAGGGAATTTGCTCATTTTGATGCTCTCCAATAACAATCTCCTGCAACTGTTTCCTCGTTCTTTCAGATTTCCTTGACATCATTCCTCACTTTGACACGCTTCAGTTGGGCTGATGAGTACAAATTCTATATGTACTGAACATGAATAAATACACCTCTCTCAATTTTGAAACATGTGTGGAAGGGGGGCCACTTTTGTTGCTCTGTAATTCACTAGCTAAACCTCCAAGTCATGGGAAATGATTTAGACGGCCTACTTGGACAATGCATTGCCTAGGAATCTTACAGAGGGGTCGTGGGCTATGCAAGCAGCTCTGCACCCATATATACCCCAGACACTTTGAAGCTACGTCTTCAAATGTCAGCTCCTTCCAGAGACATTACTGCATTTACCGGCGTCCTCGTGGCTTGGAGTGTTTACATTTCTCCCACATCTGAATCCACAAAGCCATATTGTTATTGTTCATCCCCAAACTCTGCCATTTGACCCCATACTTTCAGACCATGCGCTACGTGAATGCCTGTGTGTAACACCTCCCCTTAGGAAGCAAATCCCACCTTCCACTTGAACAATGGGAAAAAAGGGTCAAAGTTAAGGCTTACGTAGTAACAGGATGTGAACCTGCGCTGGTAATCTCCAGTGCACGTCGAGTCTATGGGGTTGAGCACGGGGACCAAACTGCATCCAACGAGAACATAGGATGCTGTCCCGGAACAGTTGGACGTTGACATATGAAGCCTCTAAGCGGGGATGACGTCAAGCACCGTCAAAGACAGTCCACATGTGAACTCTTGGCCGAAAGAATGCGCCAAGTTTTTTACATGGCATCAGTCAAAAGAGACTGCGACATAAGGAGCAGGTCAACCGCTCGTTTGGATCACAACAGGAGCCAAAATTGTCATCAATCTATATTTACTTAGCTGTTGCACAGAAAACTCAAATAATACGAGATCAATAGTCACAGGCCTTGCTGCTAAAGTCCATCAGGAACATTATTTGTTTTTGCCGCTTAATTCAGCTCAGGTGCGTTGGAAATGTCTGCACGTGTTATCTCCCTGGAGAAACCCATTATCACTGGAACACTGGGAAGAAAGGGCCAAAAGGGAGGCGTACGTAGCTGACAGGATTTGAACCTGCGCGGGGAAACCCCAATGGATTTCAAGTCCATCGCCTTGACCACTCGGCCACAACTACTCAAAGATTGGAGGTGGGCTGCTTTCCTGGGATGACTGAACTGTGACAGCGTAAATCACACATCGGCCACAATGTCAGGGAGCGTCAAGGAAGCTCCACATTAGAAATCTTGACCTAAACAGAGGGTAGACTTATTTACAGAACATGGGTCGAAACAAAAGGAGCTGTCAACCATTTTTTTTTTCATTTACAGGAGGCGCAATAATTATTAGGAATTATTACTAAAGTTGCTGTTGCACTGAAAATGGAATTCAAATGAGATAACGGACTTGTTTTATAGAGAGGCCAATGAATTTGACAACAATATTTAACCTTTCAAAAGTGCAATCGTTGTATTATACATTTTGTGAATACCAAAGTTGGACCTGAGACCCCCTATACTGTAGCGGCTAGGAGTCTCGCTCAGGGAATGCTGACCGGCAGCAAGCCTCTGCTGCTTTCCAATGCGAAATAACGAGGTGTAACGACCAAATTTGTGGGAGCCTGACTACTGGGTTATATAGTTTTCATTCTCGCGCCTTCTCGTCTTGACTCTCCCTGATGGTCTAGTGGCTAGGATTCGGCGCTCTCACCGCCGCGGCCCGGGTTCAATTCCCGGTCAGGGAATTAGATCACATTGATGCTCTCCAATAACAATCTCCTGCAACTGTTTCCTTGTGCTTTTAGATCTCCATCACATTTTAAAGAACAACGTACAGTTGCCAATGTAGCAGCTGGTATAAAAACGGAGGATCCCAACTTGCATACAGACCCGGCTGATGGATTGACAGTTTTGAGGGGTTTTGCTGTAATTCATTGACTAAACCTCCAAGTCATGGGTAATGATTTAGAAGGCCTACTTGGACAATGCATTGGGTAGGAATTCAGGAGCGTTGGGAATGTCTGCATGCGTTATCTCCCTGAAGAAACCCATTATCACTGGAACACTGGGAAGAAAGGGCCAAAAGGGAGGGATACGTAGCTGGCAGGATTCCAACCTGCGCGGGGAAACCCCAATGGATTTCGAGTCCATCGCCTTGACCACTCGGCCACAACTACTCAAAGACTCAAGCCGGGCTGCTTTCCAATGCGAACTAACGAGGTGTAACGACCAAACTTGTGGGAGCCTGACTACTGGGTTATATTGTTTTCATTCTCGTTCCTTCTCCTCTTGACTCTCCCTGATGGTCTAGTGGCTAGGATTCGGCGCTCTCACCGCCGCGGCAGGATTCGATTCCCGGTCAGGGAAGTTGCTCATTTTGATGCTCTCCAATAACAATCTCCTGCAACTGTTTCCTTGTGCTTTTAGATCTCCATCACATCATTCCACACTTTGACACATTTCAGTTGGGCTGATAAGTACAAATTCTATATGAACTGAAGATGAATAAATACACCTCTCTCAATGTTGAAAGATGTATAGAATGGGGCCCGCTTTTGTTGCTCCCCATCACATTTTAAAGAACAACGTACAGTTGCCAATGTAGCAGCTGGTATAAAAACGGAGGATCCCAACTTGCATACAGACCCGGCTGATGGATTGACAGTTTTGAGGGGTTTTGCTGTAATTCATTGACTAAACCTCCAAGTCATGGGAAACGATTTAGAAGGCCTACTTGGACAATGCTTTGGCTAGGAATTCAGGAGCGTTGGGAATGTCTGCATGCATTATCTCCCTGGAGAAACCCATTATCACTGGAACACTGGGAAGAAAAGGCCAAAAGGGAGGGATACGTAGCTGGCAGGATTCGAACCTGCGCGGGGAAACCCCAATGGATTTCGAGTCCATCGCCTTGACCACTCGGCCACAACTACTCAAAGACTCAAGCCGGGCTGCTTTCCAATGCGAAATAACGAGGTGTAACGACCAAATTTGTGGGAGCCTGACTACTGGGTTATATTGTTTTCATTCTCGTTCTTTCTCCTCTTGACTCTCCCTGATGGTCTAGTGGCTAGGATTCGGCGCTCTCACCGCCGCGGCCCGGGTTCGATTCCCGGTCAGGGAATTTGCTCATTTTGATGCCCTCCAATAACAATCTCCTGCAACTGTTTCCTCGTTCTTTTAGATTTCCTTGACATCATTCCTCACTTTGACACGCTTCAGTTGGGCTGATGAGTACAAATTCTATATGTACTGAACATGAATAAATTCACCTCTCTCAATTTTGAAACATGTGTGGAAGGGGGGCCACTTTTGTTGCTCTGTAATTCACTGGCTAAACCTCCAAGTCATGGGAAATGATTTAGACGGCCTACTTGGACAATGCATTGCCTAGGAATCCCACAGAGGGGTCGTGGGCTATGCAAGCAGCTCTGCACCCATATATACCCCCGACACTTTGAAGGTACGTCTTCAAATGTCAGCTCCTTCCAGAGACATTACTGCATTTACCGGCGTCCTCGTGGCTTGGAGTGTTTACATTTCTCCCACATCTGAATCCACAAAGCCATATTGTTATTGTTCATCCCCAAACTCTGCCATTTGACCCCATACTTTCAGACCATGCGCTACGTGAATGCCTGTGTGTAACACCTCCCCTTAGGAAGCAAATCCCACCTTCCACTTGAACAATGGGATAAAAGGGTCAAAGTTAAGGCTTACGTAGTAACAGGATGTGAACCTGCGCTGGTAATCTCCAGTGCACGTCGAGTCTATGGGGTTGAGCACGGGGACGAAACTGCATCCAACGGGAACATAGGATGCTGTCCCGGAACTGTTGGACTTTGACATATGAAGCCTCTAAGCGGGGATGACGTCAAGCACCGTCAAAGACAGTCCACATGTGAACTCTTGGCCGAAAGAATGCGCCAAGTTTTTTACATGGCATCAGTCAAAAGAGACTGCGACATAAGGAGCAGGTCAACCGCTCGTTTGGATCACAACAGGAGCCAAAATTGTCATCAATCTATATTTACTTAGCTGTTGCACAGAAAACTCAAATAATACGAGATCAATAGTCACAGGCCTTGCTGCTAAAGTCCATCAGGAACATTGTTTGTTTTTGCCGCTTAATTCAGCTCAGGTGCGTTGGAAATGTCTGCACGTGTTATCTCCCTGGAGAAACCCATTATCACTGGAACACTGGGAAGAAAGGGCCAAAAGGGAGGCGTACGTAGCTGACAGGATTCAAACCTACGCGGGGAAACCCCAATGGATTTCAAGTCCATCGCCTTGACCACTCGGCCACAACTACTCAAAGATTGGAGGTGGGCTGCTTTCCTGGGATGACTGAACTTTGACAGCGTAAATCACAAATCGGCCACAATGTCAGGGAGCGTCAAGGAAGCTCCACATTAGAAATCTTGACGTAAACAGAGGGTAGACTTATTTACAGAACATGGGTCGAAACAAAAGGAGCTGTCAACCATTTTTTTTTCATTTACAGGAGGCGCAATAATTATTAGGAATTATTACTAAAGTTGCTGTTGCACTGAAAATGGAATTCAAATGAGATAACGGACTTGTTTTATAGAGAGGCCAATGAATTTGACAACAATATTTAACCTTTCAAAAGTGCAATCGTTGTATTATACATTTTGTGAATACCAAAGTTGGACCTGAGACCCCCTATACTGTAGCGGCTAGGAGTCTCGCTCAGGGAATGCTGACCGGCAGCAAGCCTCTGCTGCTTTCAAATGCGAAATAACGAGGTGTAACGACCAAATTTGTGGGAGCCTGACTACTGGGTTATATAGTTTTCATTCTCGCTCCTTCCCGTCTTGACTCTCCCTGATGGTCTATTGGCTAGGAATCGGCGCTCTCACCGCCGCGGCCCGGGTTCGATTCCCGGTCAGGGAATTAGATCACATTGATGCTCTCCAATAACAATCTCCTGCAACTGTTTCCTTGTGCTTTTAGATCTCCATCACATCATTCCACACTTTGACACACTTCAGTTGGGCTGATAAGTACAAATTCTATATGAACTGAAGATGAATAAATACACCTCTCTCAATGTTGAAAGATGTATAGAAGGGGGCCCGCTTTTGTTGCTCCCCATCACATTTTAAAGAACAACGTACAGTTGCCAATGTAGCAGCTGGTATAAAAACGGAGGATCCCAACTTGCATACAGACTCGGCTGATGGATTGACAGTTTTGAGGGGTTTTGCTGTAATTCATTGACTAAACCTCCAAGTCATGGGAAACGATTTAGAAGGCCTACTTGGACAATGCATTGGCTAGGAATTCAGGAGCGTTGGGAATGTCTGCATGCGTTATCTCCCTGGAGAAACCCATTATCACTGGAACACTGGTAAGAAAAGGCCAAAAGGGAGGGATACGTAGCTGGCAGGATTCCAACCTGCGCGGGGAAACCCCAATGGATTTCGAGTCCATCGCCTTGACCACTCGGCCACAACTACTCAAAGACTCAAGCCGGGCTGCTTTCCAATGCGAAATAACGAGGTGTAACGACCAAATTTGTGGGAGCCTGACTACTGGGTTATATTGTTTTCATTCTCGTTCTTTCTCCTCTTGACTCTCCCTGATGGTCTAGTGGCTAGGATTCGGCGCTCTCACCGCCGCGGCCCGGGTTAGATTCCCGGTCAGGGAATTAGCTCATTTTGATGCCCTCCAATAACAATCTCCTGCAACTGTTTCCTCGTTCTTTTAGATTTCCTTGACATCATTCCTCACTTTGACACGCTTCAGTTGGGCTGATGAGTACAAATTCTATATGTACTGAACATGAATAAATTCACCTCTCTCAATTTTGAAACATGTGTGGAAGGGGGGCCACTTTTGTTGCTCTGTAATTCACTGGCTAAACCCCCAAGTCATGGGAAATGATTTAGACGGCCTACTTGGACAATGCATTGCCTAGGAATCCCACAGAGGGGTCGTGGGCTATGCAAGCAGCTCTGCACCCATATATACCCCCGACACTTTGAAGGTACGTCTTCAAATGTCAGCTCCTTCCAGAGACATTACTGCATTTACCGGCGTCCTCGTGGCTTGGAGTGTTTACATTTCTCCCACATCTGAATCCACAAAGCCATATTGTTATTGTTCATCCCCAAACTCTGCCATTTGACCCCATACTTTCAGACCATGCGCTACGTGAATGCCTGTGTGTAACACCTCCCCTTAGGAAGCAAATCCCACCTTCCACTTGAACAATGGGAAAAAAGGGTCAAAGTTAAGGCTTACGTAGTAACAGGATGTGAACCTGCGCTGGTGAACTCTTGGCCTCTAAAAAGCACGCGCCAAGTTTTTTACATGGCATCAGTCAAAAGAGACTGCGACATAAGGAGCAGGTCAACCGCTCGTTTGGATCACAACAGGAGCCAAAATTGTCATCAATCTATATTTACTTAGCTGTTGCACAGAAAACTCAAATAATACGAGATCAATAGTCACAGGCCTTGCTGCTAAAGTCCATCAGGAACATTATTTGTTTTTGCCGCTTAATTCAGCTCAGGTGCGTTGGAAATGTCTGCACGTGTTATCTCCCTGGAGAAACCCATTATCACTGGAACACTGGGAGGCATACGTAGCTGACAGGATTCGAACCTGCGCGGGGAAACCCCAATGGATTTCAAGTCCATCGCCTTGACCACTCGGCCACAACTACTCAAAGATTGGAGGTGGGCTGCTTTCCTGGGATGACTGAACTTTGACAGCGTAAATCACAAATCGGCCACAATGTCAGGGAGCGTCAAGGAAGCTCCACATTAGAAATCTTGACCTAAACAGAGGGTAGACTTATTTACAGAACATGGGTCGAAACAAAAGGAGCTGTCAACCATTTTTTTTTCATTTACAGGAGGCGCAATAATTATTAGGAATTATTACTAAAGTTGCTGTTGCACTGAAAATGGAATTCAAATGAGATAACGGACTTGTTTTATAGAGAGGCCAATGAATTTGACAACAATATTTAACCTTTCAAAAGTGCAATCGTTGTATTATACATTTTGTGAATACCAAAGTTGGACCTGAGACCCCCTATACTGTAGCGGCTAGGAGTCTCGCTCAGGGAATGCTGACCGGCAGCAAGCCTCTGCTGCTTTCAAATGCGAAATAACGAGGTGTAACGACCAAATTTGTGGGAGCCTGACTACTGGGTTATATAGTTTTCATTCTCGCTCCTTCCCGTCTTGACTCTCCCTGATGGTCTAGTGGCTAGGATTCGGCGCTCTCACCGCCGCGGCCAGGATTCGATTCCCGGTCAGGGAAGTTGCTCATTTTGATCCTCTCCAATAACAATCTCCTGCAACTGTTTCCTCGTTCTTTTAGATTTCCTTGACATCATTCCTCACTTTGACACGCTTCAGTTGGGCTGATGAGTACAAATTCTATATGTGCTGAACATGAATAAATACACCTCTCTCCATTTTGAAACATGTGTGGAAGGGGGGCCACTTTTGTTGCTCTGTAATTCACTGGCTAAACCTCCAAGTCATGGGAAATGATTTAGACGGCCTACTTGGACAATGCATTGCCTAGGAATCCCACAGAGGGGTCGTGGGCTATGCAAGCAGCTCTGCACCCATATATACCCCCGACACTTTGAAGCTACGTCTTCAAATGTCAGCTCCTTCCAGAGACATTACTGCATTTACCGGCGTCCTCGTGGCTTGGAGTGTTTACATTTCTCCCACATCTGAATCCACAAAGCCATATTGTTATTGTTCATCCCCAAACTCTGCCATTTGACCCCATACTTTCAGACCATGCGCTACGTGAATGCCTGTGTGTAACACCTCCCCTTAGGAAGCAAATCCCACCTTCCACTTGAACAATGGGAAAAAAGGGTCAAAGTTAAGGCTTACGTAGTAACAGCATGTGAACCTGCGCTAGTGAACTCTTGGCCTCTAGAAAGCACGCGCCAAGTTTTTTACATGGCATCAGTCAAAAGAGACTGCGACATAAGGAGCAGGTCAACCGCTCGTTTGGATCACAACAGGAGCCAAAATTGTCATCAATCTATATTTACTTAGCTGTTGCACAGAAAACTCAAATAATACGAGATCAATAGTCACAGGCCTTGCTGCTAAAGTCCATCAGGAACATTATTTGTTTTTGCCGCTTAATTCAGCTCAAGTGCGTTGGAAATGTCTGCACGTGTTATCTCCCTGGAGAAACCCATTATCACTGGAACACTGGGAAGAAAGGGCCAAAAGGGAGGGATACGTAGCTGGCAGGATTCCAACCTGCGCGGGGAAACCCCAATGGATTTCGAGTCCATCGCCTTGACCACTCGGCCACAACTACTCAAAGACTCAAGCCGGGCTGCTTTCCAATGCGAACTAACGAGGTGTAACGACCAAACTTGTGGGAGCCTGACTACTGGGTTATATTGTTTTCATTCTCGTTCTTTCTCCTCTTGACTCTCCCTGATGGTCTAGTGGCTAGGATTCGGCGCTCTCACCGCCGCGGCCAGGATTCGATTCCCGGTCAGGGAAGTTGCTCATTTTGATGCTCTCCAATAACAATCTCCTGCAACTGTTTCCTCGTTCTTTTAGATTTCCTTGACATCATTCCTCACTTTGAAACGCTTCAGTTGGGCTGATGAGTACAAATTCTATATGTGCTGAACATGAATAAATACACCTCTCTCCATTTTGAAACATGTGTGGAAGGGGGGCCACTTTTGTTGCTCTGTAATTCACTGGCTAAACCTCCAAGTCATGGGAAATGATTTAGACGGCCTACTTGGACAATGCATTGCCTAGGAATCCCACAGAGGGGTCGTGGGCTATGCAAGCAGCTCTGCACCCATATATACCCCCGACACTTTGAAGCTACGTCTTCAAATGTCAGCTCCTTCCAGAGATATTACTGCATTTACCGGCGTCCTCGTGGCTTGGAGTGTTTACATTTCTCCCACATCTGAATCCACAAAGCCATATTGTTATTGTTCATCCCCAAACTCTGCCATTTGACCACATACTTTCAGACCATGCGCTACGTGAATGCGTGTGTGTAGCACCTCCCCTTAGGAAGTAAATCCCACCTTCCACTTGAACAATGGGAAAAAAGGGTCAAAGTTAAGGCTTACGTAGTAACAGGATGTGAACCTGCGCTGGTAATCTCCAGTGCACGTCGAGTCTATGGGGTTGAGCACGGGGACGAAACTGCTTCCAACGGGAACATAGGATGCTGTCCCGGAACTGTTGGACTTTGACATATGAAGCCTCTAAGCGGGGATGACGTCAAGCACCGTCAAAGACAGTCCACATGTGAACTCTTGGCCGAAAGAATGCGCCAAGTTTTTTACATGGCATCAGTCAAAAGAGACTGCGACATAAGGAGCAGGTCAACCGCTCGTTTGGATCACAACAGGAGCCAAAATTGTCATCAATCTATATTTACTTAGCTGTTGCACAGTAAACTCAAATAATACGAGATCAATAGTCACAGGCCTTGCTGCTAAAGTCCATCAGGAACATTATTTGTTTTTGCCGCTTAATTCAGCTCAGGTGCGTTGGAAATGTCTGCACGTGTTATCTCCCTGGAAAAACCCATTATCACTGGAACACTGGGAAGAAAGGGCCAAAAGGGAGGCGTACGTAGCTGACAGGATTCGAACCTGCGCGGGGAAACCCCAGTGGATTTCAAGTCCATCGCCTTGACCACTCGGCCACAACTACTCAAAGATTGGAGGTGGGCTGCTTTCCTGGGATGACTGAACTTTGACAGCGTAAATCACACATCGGCCACAATGTCAGGGAGCGTCAAGGAAGCTCCACATTAGAAATCTTGACCTAAACAGAGGGTAGACTTATTTACAGAACATGGGTCGAAACAAAAGGAGCTGTCAACCATTTTTTTTTCATTTACAGGAGGCGCAATAATTATTAGGAATTATTACTAAAGTTGCTGTTGCACTGAAAATGGAATTCAAATGAGATAACGGACTTGTTTTATAGAGAGGCCAATGAATTTGACAACAATATTTAACCTTTCAAAAGTGCAATCGTTGTATTATACATTTTGTGAATACCAAAGTTGGACCTGAGACCCCCTATACTGTAGCGGCTAGGAGTCTCGCTCAGGGAATGCTGACCGGCAGCAAGCCTCTGCTGCTTTCAAATGCGAAATAACGAGGTTTAACGACCAAATTTGTGGGAGGCTGACTACTGGGTTATATAGTTTTCATTCTCGCTCCTTCCCGTCTTGACTCTCCCTGATGGTCTAGTGGCTAGGATTCGGCGCTCTCACCGCCGCGGCCCAGGTTCGATTCCCGGTCAGGGAATTAGATCACATTGATGCTCTCCAATAACAATCTCCTGCAACTGTTTCCTTGTGCTTTTAGATCTCCATCACATCATTCCACACTTTGACACACTTCAGTTGGGCTGATAAGTACAAATTCTATATGAACTGAAGATGAATAAATACACCTCTCTCAATGTTGAAAGATGTATAGAATGGGGCCCGCTTTTGTTGCTCCCCATCACATTTTAAAGAACAACGTACAGTTGCCAATGTAGCAGCTGGTATAAAAACGGAGGATCCCAACTTGCATACAGACCCGGCTGATGGATTGACAGTTTTGAGGGGTTTTGCTGTAATTCATTGACTAAACCTCCAAGTCATGGGAAACGATTTAGAAGGCCTACTTGGACAATGCTTTGGCTAGGAATTCAGGAGCGTTGGGAATGTCTGCATGCATTATCTCCCTGGAGAAACCCATTATCACTGGAACACTGGGAAGAAAAGGCCAAAAGGGAGGGATACGTAGCTGGCAGGATTCGAACCTGCGCGGGGAAACCCCAATGGATTTCGAGTCCATCGCCTTGACCACTCGGCCACAACTACTCAAAGACTCAAGCCGGGCTGCTTTCCAATGCGAAATAACGAGGTGTAACGACCAAATTTGTGGGAGCCTGACTACTGGGTTATATTGTTTTCATTCTCGTTCTTTCTCCTCTTGACTCTCCCTGATGGTCTAGTGGCTAGGATTCGGCGCTCTCACCGCCGCGGCCCGGGTTCGATTCCCGGTCAGGGAATTTGCTCATTTTGATGCCCTCCAATAACAATCTCCTGCAACTGTTTCCTCGTTCTTTTAGATTTCCTTGACATCATTCCTCACTTTGACACGCTTCAGTTGGGCTGATGAGTACAAATTCTATATGTACTGAACATGAATAAATTCACCTCTCTCAATTTTGAAACATGTGTGGAAGGGGGGCCACTTTTGTTGCTCTGTAATTCACTGGCTAAACCTCCAAGTCATGGGAAATGATTTAGACGGCCTACTTGGACAATGCATTGCCTAGGAATCCCACAGAGGGGTCGTGGGCTATGCAAGCAGCTCTGCACCCATATATACCCCCGACACTTTGAAGGTACGTCTTCAAATGTCAGCTCCTTCCAGAGACATTACTGCATTTACCGGCGTCCTCGTGGCTTGGAGTGTTTACATTTCTCCCACATCTGAATCCACAAAGCCATATTGTTATTGTTCATCCCCAAACTCTGCCATTTGACCCCATACTTTCAGACCATGCGCTACGTGAATGCCTGTGTGTAACACCTCCCCTTAGGAAGCAAATCCCACCTTCCACTTGAACAATGGGATAAAAGGGTCAAAGTTAAGGCTTACGTAGTAACAGGATGTGAACCTGCGCTGGTAATCTCCAGTGCACGTCGAGTCTATGGGGTTGAGCACGGGGACGAAACTGCATCCAACGGGAACATAGGATGCTGTCCCGGAACTGTTGGACTTTGACATATGAAGCCTCTAAGCGGGGATGACGTCAAGCACCGTCAAAGACAGTCCACATGTGAACTCTTGGCCGAAAGAATGCGCCAAGTTTTTAACATGGCATCAGTCAAAAGAGACTGCGACATAAGGAGCAGGTCAACCGCTCGTTTGGATCACAACAGGAGCCAAAATTGTCATCAATCTATATTTACTTAGCTGTTGCACAGAAAACTCAAATAATACGAGATCAATAGTCACAGGCCTTGCTGCTAAAGTCCATCAGGAACATTATTTGTTTTTGCCGCTTAATTCAGCTCAGGTGCGTTGGAAATGTCTGCACGTGTTATCTCCCTGGAGAAACCCATTATCACTGGAACACTGGGAAGAAAGGGCCAAAAGGGAGGCGCACGTAGCTGACAGGATTCGAACCTGCGCGGGGAAACCCCAATGGATTTCAAGTCCATCACCTTGACCACTCGGCCACAACTACTCAAAGATTGGAGGTGGGCTGCTTTCCTGGGATGACTGAACTTTGACAGCGTAAATCACAAATCGGCCACAATGTCAGGGAGCGTCAAGGAAGCTCCACATTAGAAATCTTGACCTAAACAGAGGGTAGACTTATTTACAGAACATGGGTCGAAACAAAAGGAGCTGTCAACCATTTTTTTTTCATTTACAGGAGGCGCAATAATTATTAGGAATTATTACTAAAGTTGCTGTTGCACTGAAAATGGAATTCAAATGAGATAACGGACTTGTTTTATAGAGAGGCCAATGAATTTGACAACAATATTTAACCTTTCAAAAGTGCAATCGTTGTATTATACATTTTGTGAATACCAAAGTTGGACCTGAGACCCCCTATACTGTAGCGGCTAGGAGTCTCGCTCAGGGAATGCTGACCGGCAGCAAGCCTCTGCTGCTTTCAAATGCGAAATAACGAGGTGTAACGACCAAATTTGTGGGAGCCTGACTACTGGGTTATATAGTTTTCATTCTCGCTCCTTCCCGTCTTGACTCTCCCTGATGGTCTAGTGGCTAGGATTCGGCGCTCTCACCGCCGCGGCCAGGATTCGATTCCCGGTCAGGGAAGTTGCTCATTTTGATCCTCTCCAATAACAATCTCCTGCAACTGTTTCCTCGTTCTTTTAGATTTCCTTGACATCATTCCTCACTTTGACACGCTTCAGTTGGGCTGATGAGTACAAATTCTATATGTGCTGAACATGAATAAATACACCTCTCTCCATTTTGAAACATGTGTGGAAGGGGGGCCACTTTTGTTGCTCTGTAATTCACTGGCTAAACCTCCAAGTCATGGGAAATGATTTAGACGGCCTACTTGGACAATGCATTGCCTAGGAATCCCACAGAGGGGTCGTGGGCTATGCAAGCAGCTCTGCACCCATATATACCCCCGACACTTTGAAGCTACGTCTTCAAATGTCAGCTCCTTCCAGAGACATTACTGCATTTACCGGCGTCCTCGTGGCTTGGAGTGTTTACATTTCTCCCACATCTGAATCCACAAAGCCATATTGTTATTGTTCATCCCCAAACTCTGCCATTTGACCCCATACTTTCAGACCATGCGCTACGTGAATGCCTGTGTGTAACACCTCCCCTTAGGAAGCAAATCCCACCTTCCACTTGAACAATGGGAAAAAAGGGTCAAACTTAAGGCTTACGTAGTAACAGGATGTGAACCTGCGCTGGTAATCTCCAGTGCACGTCGAGTCTATGGGGTTGAGCACGGGGACCAAACTTCATCCAACGGGAACATAGGATGCTGTCCTGGAACAGTTGGACGCTGACATATGAAGCCTCTAAGCGGGGATGACGTCAAGCACCGTCAAAGACAGTCCACATGTGAACTCTTGGCCGAAAGAATGCGCCAAGTTTTTAACATGGCATCAGTCAAAAGAGACTGCGACATAAGGAGCAGGTCAACCGCTCGTTTGGATCACAACAGGAGCCAAAATTGTCATCAATCTATATTTACTTAGCTGTTGCACAGAAAACTCAAATAATACGAGATCAATAGTCACAGGCCTTGCTGCTAAAGTCCATCAGGAACATTATTTGTTTTTGCCGCTTAATTCAGCTCAGGTGCGTTGGAAATGTCTGCACGTGTTATCTCCCTGGAGAAACCCATTATCACTGGAACACTGGGAAGAAAGGGAGGCATACGTAGCTGACAGGAGTCGAACCTGCGCAGGGAAACCCCAATGGATTTCGAGTCCATCGCCTTGACCACTCGGCCACAACTACTCAAAGACTCAAGCTGGGCTGCTTTCCAATGCGAAATAACGAGGTGTAACGACCAAACTTGTGGGAGCCTGACTACTGGGTTATATTGTTTTCATTCTCGTTCTTTCTCCTCTTGACTCTCCCTGATGGTCTAGTGGCTAGGATTCGGCGCTCTCACCGCCGCGGCCAGGATTCGATTCCCGGTCAGGGAAGTTGCTCATTTTGATGCTCTCCAATAACAATCTCCTGCAACTGTTTCCTCGTTCTTTTAGATTTCCTTGACATCATTCCTCACTTTGACACGCTTCAGTTGGGCTGATGAGTACAAATTCTATATGTACTGAAGATGAATAAATACACCTCTCTCAATTTTGAACCATGTGTGGAAGGGGGGCCACTTTTGTTGCTCTGTAATTCACTGGCTAAACCTCCAAGTCATGGGAAATGATTTAGACGGCCTACTTGGACAATGCATTGCCTAGGAATCCCACAGAGGGGTCGTGGGCTATGCAAGCAGCTCTGCACCCATATATACCCCCGACACTTTGAAGCTACGTCTTCAAATGTCAGCTCCTTCCAGAGACATTACTGCATTTACCGGCGTCTTCGTGGCTTGGAGTGTTTACATTTCTCCCACATCTGAATCCACAAAGCCATATTGTTATTGTTCATCCCCAAACTCTGCCATTTGACCCCATACTTTCAGACCATGCGCTACGTGAATGCCTGTGTGTAACACCTCCCCTTAGGAAGCAACTCCCACCTTCCACTTGAACAATGGGAAAAAAGGGTCAAAGTTAAGGTTTACGTAGTAACAGAATGTGAACCTGCGCTGGTGAACTCTTGGCCTCTAGAAAGCACGCGCCAAGTTTTTTACATGGCATCAGTCAAAAGAGACTGCGACATAAGGAGCAGGTCAACCGCTCGTTTGGATCACAACAGGAGCCAAAATTGTCATCAATCTATATTTACTTAGCTGTTGCACAGAAAACTCAAATAATACGAGATCAATAGTCACAGGCCTTGCTGCTAAAGTCCATCAGGAACATTATTTGTTTTTGCCGCTTAATTCAGCTCAGGTGCGTTGGAAATGTCTGCACGTGTTATCTCCCTGGAGAAACCCATTATCACTGGAACACTGGGAAGAAAGGGCCAAAAGGGAGGCGTACGTAGCTGACAGGATTTGAACCTGCGCGGGGAAACCCCAATGGATTTCAAGTCCATCGCCTTGACCACTCGCCCACAACTACTCAAAGATTTGAGATGGGTTGCTTTCCTGGGATGACTGAACTTTGACACCGCAAATCACACATCGGCCACAATGTCAGGGAGCGTCAAGGAAGCTCCACATTAGAAATCTTGACCTAAACAGAGGGTAGACTTATTTACAGAACATGGGTCGAAACAAAAGGAACTGTCAACCATTTTTTTTTCATTTACAGGAGGCGCAATAATTATTAGGAATTATTACTAAAGTTGCTGTTGCACTGAAAATGGAATTCAAATGAGATAACGGACTTGTTTTATAGAGAGGCCAATGAATTTGACAACAATATTTAACCTTTCAAAAGTGCAATCGTTGTATTATACATTTTGTGAATACCAAAGTTGGACCTGAGACCCCCTATGCTGTAGCGGCTAGGTGTCTCGCTCAGGGAATGCTGACCGGCAGCAAGCCTCTGCTGCTTTCAAATGCGAAATAACGAGGTGTAACGACCAAATTTGTGGGAGCCTGACTACTGGGTTATATAGTTTTCATTCTCGTTCTTTCTCCTCTTGACTCTCCCTGATGGTCTAGTGGCTAGGATTCGGCGCTCTCACCGCCGCGGCCAGGATTCGATTCCCGGTCAGGGAAGTTGCTCATTTTGATGCTCTCCAATAACAATCTCCTGCAACTGTTTCCTCGTTCTTTTAGATTTCCTTGACATCATTCCTCACTTTGACACGCTTCAGTTGGGCTGATGAGTACAAATTCTATATGTACTGAAGATGAATAAATACACCTCTCTCAATTTTGAACCATGTGTGGAAGGGGGGCCACTTTTGTTGCTCTGTAATTCACTGGCTAAACCTCCAAGTCATGGGAAATGATTTAGACGGCCTACTTGGACAATGCATTGCCTAGGAATCCCACAGAGGGGTCGTGGGCTATGCAAGCAGCTCTGCACCCATATATACCCCCGACACTTTGAAGCTACGTCTTCAAATGTCAGCTCCTTCCAGAGACATTACTGGATTTACCGGCGTCCTCGTGGCTTGGAGTGTTTACATTTCTCCCACATCTGAATCCACAAAGCCATATTGTTATTGTTCATCCCCAAACTCTGCCATTTGACCCCATACTTTCAGACCATGCGCTACGTGAATGCCTGTGTGTAACACCTCCCCTTAGGAAGCAAATCCCACCTTCCACTTGAACAATGGGAAAAAAGGGTCAAAGTTAAGGCTTACGTAGTAACAGGATGTGAACCTGCACTGGTAATCTCCAGTGCACGTCGAGTCTATGGGGTTGAGCACGGGGACCAAACTGCATCCAACGGGAACATAGGATGCTGTCCCGGAACAGTTGGACTTTGACATATGAAGCCTCTAAGCGGGGATGACGTCAAGCAACGTCAAAGACAGTCCACATGTGAACTCTTGGCCGAAAGAATGCGCCAAGTTTTTTACATGGCATCAGTCAAAAGAGACTGCGACATAAGGAGCAGGTCAACCGCTCGTTTGGATCACAACAGGAGCCAAAATTGTCATCAATCTATATTTACTTAGCTGTTGCACAGAAAACTCAAATAATACGAGATCAATAGTCACAGGCCTTGCTGCTAAAGTCCATCAGGAACATTATTTGTTTTTGCCGCTTAATTCAGCTCAGGTGCGTTGGAAATGTCTGCACGTGTTATCTCCCTGGAGAAACCCATTATCACTGGAACACTGGGAGGCATACGTAGCTGACAGGATTCGAACCTGCGCGGGGAAACCCCAATGGATTTCAAGTCCATCGCCTTGACCACTCGGCCACAACTACTCAAAGATTGGAGGTGGGCTGCTTTCCTGGGATGACTGAACTTTGACAGCGTAAATCACAAATCGGCCACAATGTCAGGGAGCGTCAAGGAAGCTCCACATTAGAAATCTTGACCTAAACAGAGGGTAGACTTATTTACAGAACATGGGTCGAAACAAAAGGAGCTGTCAACCATTTTTTTTTCATTTACAGGAGGCGTAATAATTATTAGGAATTATTACTAAAGTTGCTGTTGCACTGAAAATGGAATTCAAATGAGATAACGGACTTGTTTTATAGAGAGGCCAATGAATTTGACAACAATATTTAACCTTTCAAAAGTGCAATCGTTGTATTATACATTTTGTGAATACCAAAGTTGGACCTGAGACCCCCTATACTGTAGCGGCTAGGAGTCTCGCTCAGGGAATGCTGACCGGCAGCAAGCCTCTGCTGCTTTCAAATGCGAAATAACGAGGTGTAACGACCAAATTTGTGGGAGCCTGACTACTGGGTTATATAGTTTTCATTCTCGCTCCTTCCCGTCTTGACTCTCCCTGATGGTCTAGTGGCTAGGATTCGGCGCTCTCACCGCCGCGGCCAGGATTCGATTCCCGGTCAGGGAAGTTGCTCATTTTGATCCTCTCCAATAACAATCTCCTGCAACTGTTTCCTCGTTCTTTTAGATTTCCTTGACATCATTCCTCACTTTGACACGCTTCAGTTGGGCTGATGAGTACAAATTCTATATGTGCTGAACATGAATAAATACACCTCTCTCCATTTTGAAACATGTGTGGAAGGGGGGCCACTTTTGTTGCTCTGTAATTCACTGGCTAAACCTCCAAGTCATGGGAAATGATTTAGACGGCCTACTTGGACAATGCATTGCCTAGGAATCCCACAGAGGGGTCGTGGGCTATGCAAGCAGCTCTGCACCCATATATACCCCCGACACTTTGAAGCTACGTCTTCAAATGTCAGCTCCTTCCAGAGACATTACTGCATTTACCGGCGTCCTCGTGGCTTGGAGTGTTTACATTTCTCCCACATCTGAATCCACAAAGCCATATTGTTATTGTTCATCCCCAAACTCTGCCATTTGACCCCATACTTTCAGACCATGCGCTACGTGAATGCCTGTGTGTAACACCTCCCCTTAGGAAGCAAATCCCACCTTCCACTTGAACAATGGGAAAAAAGGGTCAAAGTTAAGGCTTACGTAGTAACAGGATGTGAACCTGCGCTGGTAATCTCCAGTGCACGTCGAGTCTATGGGGTTGAGCACGGGGACCAAACTTCATCCAACGGGAACATAGGATGCTGTCCTGGAACAGTTGGACGTTGACATATGAAGCCTCTAAGCGGGGATGACGTCAAGCACCGTCAAAGACAGTCCACATGTGAACTCTTGGCCGAAAGAATGCGCCAAGTTTTTAACATGCCATCAGTCAAAAGAGACTGCGACATAAGGAGCAGGTCAACCGCTCGTTTGGATCACAACAGGAGCCAAAATTGTCATCAATCTATATTTACTTAGCTGTTGCACAGAAAACTCAAATAATACGAGATCAATAGTCACAGGCCTTGCTGCTAAAGTCCATCAGGAACATTATTTGTTTTTGCCGCTTAATTCAGCTCAGGTGCGTTGGAAATGTCTGCACGTGTTATCTCCCTGGAGAAACCCATTATCACTGGAACACTGGGAAGAAAGGGAGGCATACGTAGCTGACAGGAGTCGAACCTGCGCAGGGAAACCCCAATGGATTTCGAGTCCATCGCCTTGACCACTCGGCCACAACTACTCAAAGACTCAAGCCGGGCTGCTTTCCAATGCGAAATAACGAGGTGTAACGACCAAACTTGTGGGAGCCTGACTACTGGGTTATATTGTTTTCATTCTCGTTCTTTCTCCTCTTGACTCTCCCTGATGGTCTAGTGGCTAGGATTCGGCGCTCTCACCGCCGCGGCCAGGATTCGATTCCCGGTCAGGGAAGTTGCTCATTTTGATGCTCTCCAATAACAATCTCCTGCAACTGTTTCCTCGTTCTTTTAGATTTCCTTGACATCATTCCTCACTTTGACACGCTTCAGTTGGGCTGATGAGTACAAATTCTATATGTACTGAAGATGAATAAATACACCTCTCTCAATTTTGAACCATGTGTGGAAGGGGGGCCACTTTTGTTGCTCTGTAATTCACTGGCTAAACCTCCAAGTCATGGGAAATGATTTAGACGGCCTACTTGGACAATGCATTGCCTAGGAATCCCACAGAGGGGTCGTGGGCTATGCAAGCAGCTCTGCACCCATATATACCCCCGACACTTTGAAGCTACGTCTTCAAATGTCAGCTCCTTCCAGAGACATTACTGGATTTACCGGCGTCCTCGTGGCTTGGAGTGTTTACATTTCTCCCACATCTGAATCCACAAAGCCATATTGTTATTGTTCATCCCCAAACTCTGCCATTTGACCCCATACTTTCAGACCATGCGCTACGTGAATGCCTGTGTGTAACACCTCCCCTTAGGAAGCAACTCCCACCTTCCACTTGAACAATGGGAAAAAAGGGTCAAAGTTAAGGTTTACGTAGTAACAGAATGTGAACCTGCGCTGGTGAACTCTTGGCCTCTAGATAGCACGCGCCAAGTTTTTTACATGGCATCAGTCAAAAGAGACTGCGACATAAGGAGCAGGTCAACCGCTCGTTTGGATCACAACAGGAGCCAAAATTGTCATCAATCTATATTTACTTAGCTGTTGCACAGAAAACTCAAATAATACGAGATCAATAGTCACAGGCCTTGCTGCTAAAGTCCATCAGGAACATTATTTGTTTTTGCCGCTTAATTCAGCTCAGGTGCGTTGGAAATGTCTGCACGTGTTATCTCCCTGGAGAAACCCATTATCACTGGAACACTGGGAAGAAAGGGCCAAAAGGGAGGCATACGTAGCTGACAGGATTCGAATCTGCGCGGGGAAACCCCAATGGATTTCAAGTCCATCGCCTTGACCACTCAGCCACAACTACTCAAAGATTGGAGGTGGGCTGCTTTCCTGGTATGACTGAACTTTGACAGCGTAAATCACACATCGGCCACAATGTCAGGGAGCGTCAAGGAAGCTCCACATTAGAAATCTTGACCTAAACAGAGGGTAGACTTATTTACAGAACATGGGTCGAAACAAAAGGAGCTGTCAACCATTTTTTTTTCATTTACAGGAGGCGCAATAATTATTAGGAATTATTACTAAAGTTGCTGTTGCACTGAAAATGGAATTCAAATGAGAAAATGGACTTGTTTTATAGAGAGGCCAATGAATTTGACAACAATATTTAACCTTTCAAAAGTGCAATCGTTGTATTATACATTTTGTGAATACCAAAGTTGGACCTGAGACCCCCTATACTGTAGCGGCTAGGAGTCTCGCTCAGGGAATGCTGACCGGCAGCAAGCCTCTGCTACTTTCAAATGCGAAATAACGAGGTGTAACGACCAAATTTGTGGGAGCCTGACTACTGGGTTATATAGTTTTCATTCTCGCTCCTTCCCGTCTTGACTCTCCCTGATGGTCTAGTGGCTAGGATTCGGCGCTCTCACCGCCGCGGCCCGGGTTCGATTCCCGGTCAGGGAATTAGATCACATTGATGCTCTCCAATAACAATCTCCTGCAACTGTTTCCTCGTTCTTTTAGATTTCCTTGACATCATTCCTCACTTTGACACGCTTCAGTTGGGCTGATGAGTACAAATTGTATATGTGCTGAACATGAATAAATACACCTCTCTCCATTTTGAAACATGTGTGGAAGTGGGGCCACTTTTGTTGCTCTGTAATTCACTGGCTAAACCTCCAAGTCATGGGAAATGATTTAGACGGCCTACTTGGACAATGCATTGCCTAGGAATCCCACAGAGGGGTCGTGGGCTATGCAAGCAGCTCTGCACCCATATATACCCCCGACACTTTGAAGCTACGTCTTCAAACGTCAGCTCCTTCCAGAGACATTACTGCATTTACCGGCGTCCTCGTGGCTTGGAGTGTTTACATTTCTCCCACATCTGAATCCACAAAGCCATATTGTTATTGTTCATCCCCAAACTCTGCCATTTGACCCCATACTTTCAGACCATGCGCTACGTGAATGCCTGTGTGTAACACCTCCCCTTAGGAAGCAAATCCCACCTTCCACTTGAACAATGGGAAAAAAGGGTCAAAGTTAAGGCTTACGTAGTAACAGGATGTGAACCTGCGCTGGTAATCTCCAGTGCACGTCGAGTCCATGGGGTTGAGCACGGGGACCAAACTGCATCCAACGGGAACATAGGATGCTGTCCCGGAACAGTTGGACTTTGACATATGAAGCCTCTAAGCGGGGATGACGTCAAGCACCGTCAAAGACAGTCCACATGTGAACTCTTGGCCGAAAGAATGCGCCAAGTTTTTTACATGGCATCAGTCAAAAGAGACTGCGACATAAGGAGCAGGTCAACCGCTCGTTTGGATCACAACAGGAGCCAAAATTGTCATCAATCTATATTTACTTAGCTGTTGCACAGAAAACTCAAATAATACGAGATCAATAGTCACAGGCCTTGCTGCTAAAGTCCATCAGGAACATTATTTGTTTTTGCCGCTTAATTCAGCTCAGGTGCGTTGGAAATGTCTTCACGTGTTATCTCCCTGGAGAAACCCATTATCACTGGAACACTGTGAAGAAAGGGCCAAAAGGGAGGCATACGTAGCTGACAGGATTCCTTTCAAAAGTGCAATTGTTGTAATATACATTTTGTGAATACCAAAGTTGGACCTGAGACCCACTATACTGTAGCGGCTAGGAGTCTCGCTCAGGGAATGCTGACCGGCAGCAAGCCTCTGCTGCTTTCAAATGCGAAATAACGAGGTGTAACGACCAAATTTGTGGGAGCCTGACTACTGGGTTATATAGTTTTCATTCTCGCTCCTTACCGTCTTGACTCTCCCTGATGGTCTAGTGGCTAGGATTCGGCGCTCTCACCGCCGCGGCCCGGGTTCGATTCCCGGTCAGGGAATTAGATCACATTGATGCTCTCCAATAACAATCTCCTGCAACTGTTTCCTTGTGCTTTTAGATCTCCATCACATCATTCCACACTTTGACACATTTCAGTTGGGCTGATAAGTACAAATTCTATATGAACTGAAGATGAATAAATACACCTCTCTCAATGTTGAAAGATGTATAGAAGGGGGCCCGCTTTTGTTGATCCCCATCACATTTTAAATAACAACGTACAGTTGCCAATGTAGCAGCTGGTATAAAAACGGAGGGTCCCAACTTGCATACAGACCCGGCTGATGGATTGACAGTTTTGAGGGGTTTTGCTGTAATTCATTGACTAAACCTCCAAGTCATGGGAAATGATTTAGAAGGCCTACTTGGACAATGCATTGGCTAGGAATTCAGGAGCGTTGGGAATGTCTGCATGCGTTATCTCCCTGGAGAAACCCATTATCACTGGAACACTGGGAAGAAAGGGCCAAAAGGGAGGGATATGTAGCTGGCAGGATTCCAACCTGCGCGGGGAAACCCCAATGGATTTCGAGTCCATCGCCTTGACCACTCGGCCACAACTACTCAAAGACTCAAGCCGGGCTGCTTTCCAATGCGAAATAACGAGGTGTAACGACCAAACTTGTGGGAGCCTGACTACTGGGTTATATTGTTTTCATTCTCGTTCTTTCTCCTCTTGACTCTCCCTGATGGTCTAGTGGCTAGGATTCGGCGCTCTCACCGCCGCGGCCCGGGTTCGATTCCTGGTCAGGGAATTAGATCACATTGATGCTCTCCAATAACAATCTCCTGCAACTGTTTCCTCGTTCTTTTAGATTTCCTTGACATCATTCCTCACTTTGACACGCTTCAGTTGGGCTGATGAGTACAAATTCTACATGTGCTGAACATGAATAAATACACCTCTCTCCATTTTGAAACATGTGTGGAAGGGGGGCCACTTTTGTTGCTCTGTAATTCACTGGCTAAACCTCCAAGTCATGGGAAATGATTTAGACGGCCTACTTGGACAATGCATTGCCTAGGAATCCCACAGAGGGGTCGTGGGCTATGCAAGCAGCTCTGCACCCATATATACCCCCGACACTTTGAAGCTACGTCTTCAAATGTCAGCTCCTTCCAGAGACATTACTGCATTTACCGGCGTCCTCGTGGCTTGGAGTGTTTACATTTCTCCCACATCTGAATCCACAAAGCCATATTGTTATTGTTCATCCCCAAACTCTGCCATTTGACCCCCTACTTTCAGACCATGCGCTACGTGAATGCCTGTGTGTAACACCTCCCCTTAGGAAGCAAATCCCACCTTCCACTTGAACAATGGGAAAAAAGGGTCAAAGTTAAGGCTTACGTAGTAACAGGATGTGAACCTGCGCTGGTAATCTCCAGTGCACGTCGAGTCTATGGGGTTGAGCATGGGGACCAAACTGCATCCAACGGGAACATAGGATGCTGTCCCGGAACAGTTGGACATTGACATTTGAAGCTTCTAAGCGGGGATGACGTCAAGCACCGTCAAAGACAGTCCACATGTGAACTCTTGGCCGAAAGAATGCGCCAAGTTTTTTACATGGCATCAGTCAAAAGAGACTGCGACATAAGGAGCAGGTCAACCGCTCGTTTGGATCACAACAGGAGCAAAAATTGTCATCAATCTATATTTAATTAGCTGTTGCACAGAAAACTCAAATAATACGAGATCAATAGTCACAGGCCTTGCTGCTAAAGTCCATCAGGAACATTATTTGTTTTTGCCACTTAATTCAGCTCAGGTGCATTGGAAATTTCTGCACGTGTTATCTCCCTGGAGAAACCCATTATCACTGGAACACTGGGAAGAAAGGGCCAAAAGGGAGGCGTACGTAGCTGACAGGATTCGAACCTGCGCGGGGAAACCCCAATGGATTTCAAGTCCATCGCCTTGACCACTCGGCCACAACTACTCAAAGATTGGAGGTGGGCTGCTTTCCTGGGATGACTGAACTTTGACAGCGTAAATCACACATCGGCCACAATGTCAGGGAGCGTCAAGGAAGCTCCACATTAGAAATCTTGACCTAAACAGAGGGTAGACTTATTTACAGAACATGGGTCGAAACAAAAGGAGCTGTCAACCATTTTTTTTTTCATTTACAGGAGGCGCAATAATTATTAGGAATTATTACTAAAGTTGCTGTTGCACTGAAAATGGAATTCAAATGAGATAACGGACTTGTTTTATAGAGAGGCCAATGAATTTGACAACAATATTTAACCTTTCAAAAGTGCAATCGTTGTATTATACATTTTGTGAATACCAAAGTTGGACCTGAGACCCCCTATACTGTAGCGGCTAGGAGTCTCGCTCAGGGAATGCTGACCGGCAGCAAGCCTCTGCTGCTTTCCAATGCGAAATAACGAGGTGTAACGACCAAATTTGTGGGAGCCTGACTACTGGGTTATTTAGTTTTCATTCTCGCTCCTTCCCGTCTTGACTCTCCCTGATGGTCTAGTGGCTAGGATTCGGTGCTCTCACCGCCGCGGCCCGGGTTCGATTCCCGGTCAGGGAATTAGATCACATTGATGCTCTCCAATAACAATCTCCTGCAACTGTTTCCTTGTGCTTTTAGATCTCCATCACATCATTCCACACTTTGACACACTTCAGTTGGGCTGATAAGTACAAATTCTATATGAACTGAAGATGAATAAATACACCTCTCTCAATGTTGAAAGATGTATAGAAGGGTGCCCGCTTTTGTTGCTCCCCATCACATTTTAAAGAACAACGTACAGTTGCCAATGTAGCAGCTGGTATAAAAACGGAGGATCCCAACTTGCATACAGACCCGGCTGATGGATTGACAGTTTTGATGGGTTTTGCTGTAATTCATTGACTAAACCTCCAAGTCATGGGAAATGATTTAGAAGGCCTACTTGGACAATGCATTGGCTAGGAATTCAGGAGCGTTGGGAATGTCTGCATGCGTTATCTCCCTGGAGAAACCCATTATCACTGGAACACTGGGAAGAAAGGGCCAAAAGGGAGGGATACGTAGCTGGCAGGATTCGAACCTGCGCGGAGAAACCCCAATGGATTTCGAGTCCATCGCCTTGACCACTCAGCCACAACTACTCAAAGACTCAAGCCGGGCTGCTTTCCAATGCGAAATAACGAGATGTAACGACCAAACTTGTGGGAGCCTGACTACTGCGTTATATTGTTTTCATTCTCGTTCTTTCTCCTCTTGACTCTCCCTGATGGTCTAGTGGCTAGGATTCGGCGCTCTCACCGCCGCGGCCAGGATTCGATTCCCGGTCAGGGAAGTTGCTCATTTTGATGCTCTCCAATAACAATCTCCTGCAACTGTTTCCTCGTTCTTTTAGATTTCCTTGACATCATTCCTCACTTTGACACGCTTCAGTTGGGCTGATGAGTACAAATTCTATATGTGCTGAACATGAATAAATTCACCTCTCTCCATTTTGAAACATGTGTGGAAGGGGGGCCACTTTTGTTGCTCTGTAATTCACTGGCTAAACCTCCAAGTCATGGGAAATGATTTAGACGGCCTACTTGGACAATGCATTGCCTAGGAATCCCACAGAGGGGTCGTGGGCTATGCAAGCAGCTCTGCACCCATATATACCCCCGACACTTTGAAGATACGTCTTCAAATGTCAGCTCCTTCCAGAGACATTACTGCATTTACCGGCGTCCTCGTGGCTTGGAGTGTTTACATTTCTCCCACATCTGAATCCACAAAGCCATATTGTTATTGTTCATCCCCAAACTCTGCCATTTGACCCCATACTTTCAGACCATGCGCTACGTGAATGCCTGTGTGTAACACCTCCCCTTAGGAAGCAAATCCCACCTTCCACTTGAACAATGGGAAAAAAGGGTCAAAGTTAAGGCTTACGTAGTAACAGGATGTGAACCTGCGCTGGTAATCTCCAGTGCACGTCGAGTCTATGGGGTTGAGCACGGGGACCAAACTGCATCCAACGGGAACATAGGATGCTGTCCCGGAACAGTTGGACGTTGACATATGAAGCCTCTAAGCGGGGATGACGTCAAGCACCGTCAAAGACAGTCCACATGTGAACTCTTGGCCGAAAGAATGCGCCAAGTTTTTAACATGGCATCAGTCAAAAGAGACTGCGACATAAGGAGCAGGTCAACCGCTCGTTTGGATCACAACAGGAGCCAAAATTGTCATCAATCTATATTTACTTAGCTGTTGCACAGAAAACTCAAATAATACGACATCAATAGTCAAAGGCCTTGCTGCTAAAGTCCATCAGGAACATTATTTGTTTTGTTTAAGGAAGCTCCACATTAGAAATCTTGACCTAAACAGAGGGTAGACTTATCTACAGAACATGGATCGAAACAAAAGGAGCTGTCAACCATTTTTTTTTCATTTGCACTGAAAATGGAATTCAAATGAGATAACGGACTTGTTTTATAGAGAGGCCAATGAATTTGACAACAATATTTAACCTTTCAAAAGTGCAATCGTTGTATTATACATTTTGTGAATACCAAAGTTGGACCTGAGACCCCCTATACTGTAGCGGCTAGGAGTCTCGCTCAGGGAATGCTGACCGGCAGCAAGCCTCTGCTGCTTTCCAATGCGAAATAACGAGGTGTAACGACCAAATTTGTGGGAGCCTGACTACTGGGTTATATAGTTTTCATTCTCGCTCCTTCCCGTCTTGACTCTCCCTGATGGTCTAGTGGCTAGGATTCGGCGCTCTCACCGCCGCGGCCCGGGTTCGATTCCCGGTCAGGGAATTAGATCACATTGATGCTCTCCAATAACAATCTCCTGCAACTGTTTCCTTGTGCTTTTAGATCTCCATCACATCATTCCACACTTTGACACATTTCAGTTGGGCTGATAAGTACAAATTCTATATGAACTGAAGTTGAATAAATACACCTCTCTCAATGTTGAAAGATGTATAGAAGGGGGCCCGCTTTTGTTGATCCCCATCACATTTTAAATAACAACGTACAGTTGCCAATGTAGCAGCTGGTATAAAAACGGAGGATCCCAACTTGCATACAGACCCGGCTGATGGATTGACAGTTTTGAGGGGTTTTGCTGTAATTCATTGACTAAACCTCCAAGTCATGGGAAATGATTTAGAAGGCCTACTTAGACAATGCATTGGGTAGGAATTCAGGAGCGTTGGGAATGTCTGCATGCGTTATCTCCCTGGAGAAACCCATTATCACTGGAACACTGGGAAGAAAGGGCCAAAAGGGAGGGATACGTAGCTGGCAGGATTCCAACCTGCGCGGGGAAACCCCAATGGATTTCGAGTCCATCGCCTTGACCACTCGGCCACAACTACTCAAAGACTCAAGCCGGGCTGCTTTCCAATGCGAACTAACGAGGTGTAACGACCAAACTTGTGGGAGCCTGACTACTGGGTTATATTGTTTTTATTCTCGTTCTTTCTCCTCTTGACTCTCCCTGATGGTCTAGTGGCTAGGATTCGGCGCTCTCACCGCCGCGGCCTGGGTTCGATTCCTGGTCAGGGAATTAGATCACATTGATGCTCTCCAATAACAATCTCCTGCAACTGTTTCCTCGTTCTTTTAGATTTCCTTGACATCATTCCTCACTTTGACACGCTTAAGTTGGGCTGATGAGTACAAATTCTATATGTGCTGAACATGAATAAATACACCTCTCTCCATTTTGAAACATGTGTGGAAGGGGGGCCACTTTTGTTGCTCTGTAATTCACTGGCTAAACCTCCAAGTCATGGGAAATTATTTAGACGGCCTACTTGGACAATGCATTGCCTAGGAATCCCACAGAGGGGTCGTGGGCTATGCAAGCAGCTCTGCACCCATATATACCCCCGACACTTTGAAGCTACGTCTTCAAATGTCAGCTCCTTCCAGAGACATTACTGCATTTACCGGCGTCCTCGTGGCTTGGAGTGTTTACATTTCTCCCACATCTGAATCCACAAAGCCATATTGTTATTGTTCATCCCCAAACTCTGCCATTTGACCCCATACTTTCAGACCATGCGCTACGTGAATGCCTGTGTGTAACACCTCCCCTTAGGAAGCAAATCCCACCTTCCACTTGAACAATGGGAAAAAAGGGTCAAAGTTAAGGCTTACGTAGTAACAGGATGTGAACCTGCGCTGGTAATCTCCAGTGCACGTCGAGTCTATGGGGTTGAGCACGGGGACCAAACTGCATCCAACGGGAACATAGGATGCTGTCCCGGAACAGTTGGACTTTGACATATGAAGCCTCTAAGCGGGGATGACGTCAAGCACCGTCAAAGACAGTCCACATGTGAACTCTTGGCCAAAAGAATGCGCCAAGTTTTTTACATGGCATCAGTCAAAAGAGACTGCGACATAAGGAGCAGGTCAACCGCTCGTTTGGATCACAACAGGAGCCAAAATTGTCATCAATCTATATTTACTTAGCTGTTGCACAGAAAACTCAAATAATACGAGATCAATAGTCACAGGCCTTGCTGCTAAAGTCCATCAGGAACATTATTTGTTTTTGCCGCTTAATTCAGCTCAGGTGCGTTTGAAATGTCTTCACGTGTTATCTCCCTGGAGAAACCCATTATCACTGGAACACTGGGAAGAAAGGGCCAAAAGGGAGGCATACGTAGCTGACAGGATTCCTTTCAAAAGTGCAATTGTTGTAATATACATTTTGTGAATACCAAAGTTGGACCTGAGACCCCCTATACTGTAGCGGCTAGGAGTCTCGCTCAGGGAATGCTGACCGGCAGCAAGCCTCTGCTGCTTTCCAATGCGAAATAACGAGGTGTAACGACCAAATTTGTGGGAGCCTGACTACTGGGTTATATAGTTTTCATTCTCGCTCCTTCCCGTCTTGACTCTCCTTGATGGTCTAGTGGCTAGGATTCGGCGCTCTCACCGCCGCGGCCCGGGTTCGATTCTCGGTCAGGGAATTAGATAACATTGATGCTCTCCAATAACAATCTCCTGCAACTGTTTCCTTGTGCTTTTAGATCTCCATCACATCATTCCACACTTTGACACATTTCAGTTGGGCTGATAAGTACAAATTCTATATGAACTGAAGATGAATAAATACACCTCTCTCAATGTTGAAAGATGTATAGAAGGGGGCCCGCTTTTGTTGCTCCCCATCACATTTTAAAGAACAACGTACAGTAGCCAATGTAGCAGCTGGTATAAAAACAGAGGATCCCAACTTGCATACAGACCTGGCTGATGGATTGACAGTTTTGAGGGGTTTTGCTGTAATTCATTGACTAAACCTCCAAGTCATGGGAAATGATTTAGAAGGCCTACTTGGACAATGCATTGGCTAGGAATTCAGGAGCGTTGGGAATGTCTCCATGCGTTATCTCCCTGGAGAAACCCATTATCACTGGAACACTGGGAAGAAAGGGCCAAAAGGGAGGGATACGTAGCTGGCAGCATTCCAACCTGCGCGGGGAAACCCCAATGGATTTCGAGTCCATCGCCTTGACCACTCGGCCACAACTACTCAAAGATTGGAGGTGGGCTGCTTTCCTGGGATGACTGAACTTTGACAGCGTAAATCACAAATCGGCCACAATGTCAGGGAGCGTCAAGGAAGCTCCACATTAGAAATCTTGACGTAAACAGAGGGTAGACTTATTTACAGAACATGGGTCGAAACAAAAGGAGCTGTCAACCATTTTTTTTTCATTTACAGGAGGCGCAATAATTATTAGGAATTATTACTAAAGTTGCTGTTGCACTGAAAATGGAATTCAAATGAGATAACGGACTTGTTTTATAGAGAGGCCAATGAATTTGACAACAATATTTAACCTTTCAAAAGTGCAATCGTTGTATTATACATTTTGTGAATACCAAAGTTGGACCTGAGACCCCCTATACTGTAGCGGCTAGGAGTCTCGCTCAGGGAATGCTGACCGGCAGCAAGCCTCTGCTGCTTTCAAATGCGAAATAACGAGGTGTAAGGACCAAATTTGTGGGAGCCTGACTACTGGGTTATATAGTTTTCATTCTCGCTCGTTCCCATCTTGACTCTCCCTGATGGTCTAGTGGCTAGGATTCGGCGCTCTCACCGCCGTGGCCCGGGTTCGATTCCCGGTCAGGGAATTAGATCACATTGATGCTCTCCAATAACAATCTCCTGCAACTGTTTCCTTGTGCTTTTAGATCTCCATCACATCATTCCACACTTTGACACACTTCAGTTGGGCTGATAAGTACAAATTCTATATGAACTGAAGATGAATAAATACACCTCTCTCAATGTTGAAAGATGTATAGAAGGGGGCCCGGTTTTGTTGCTCCCCATCACATTTTAAAGAACAACGTACAGTTGCCAATATAGCAGCTGGTATAAAAACGGAGGATCCCAACTTGCATACAGACCCGGCTGATGGATTGACAGTTTTGAGGGGTTTTGCTGTAATTCATTGACTAAACCTCCAAGTCATGGGAAACGATTTAGAAGGCCTACTTGGACAATGCATTGGCTAGGAATTCAGGAGCGTTGGGAATGTCTGCATGCGTTATCTCCCTGAAGAAACCCATTATCACTGGAACACTGGGAAGAAAGGGCCAAAAGGGAGGCATAAGTAGCTGACAGGATTCGAAACTGCGCAGGGAAACCCCAATGGATTTCGAGTCCATCGCCTTGACCACTCGGCCAGAACTACTCAAAGACTCAAGCCGGGCTGCTTTCCAATGCGAACTAACGAGGTGTAACGACCAAACTTGTGGGAGCCTGACTACTGGGTTATATAGTTTTCATTCTCGCTCCTTCCCGTCTTGACTCTCCCTGATGGTCTAGTGGCTAGGATTCGGCGCTCTCACCGCCGCGGCCCGGGTTTGATTCCCGGTCAGGGAATTAGATTACATTGATGCTCTCCAATTGGAGGTGGGCTGCTTTCCTGGGATGACTGAACTTTGACAGCGTAAATCACACATCGGCCACAATGTCAGGGATCGTCAAGGAAGATCCACATTAGAAATCTTGACCTAAACAGAGGGTAGACTTATTTACAGAACATGGATCGAAACAAAAGGAGCTGTCAACCATTTTTTTTTTCATTTGCACTGAAAATGTAATTCAAATGAGATAACGGACTTGTTTTATAGAGAGGCCAATGAATTTGACAACAATATTTAACCTTTCAAAAGTGCAATCGTTGTATTATACATTTTGTGAATACCAAAGTTGGACCTGAGACCCCCTATACTGTAGCTAGGAGTCTCGCTCAGGGAATGCTGACCGGCAGCAAGCCTCTGCTGCTTTCCAATGCGAAATAACGAGGTGTAACGACCAAATTTGTGGGAGCCTGACTACTGGGTTATATAGTTTTCATTCTCGCTCCTTCCCGTCTTGACTCTCCCTGATGGTCTAGTGGCTAGGATTCGGCGCTCTCACCGCCGCGGCCAGGGTTCGATTCCCGGTCAGGGAATTAGATCACATTGATGCTCTCAAATAACAATCTCCTGCAACTGTTTCCTTGTGCTTTTAGATCTCCATCACATCATTCCACACTTTGACACACTTCAGTTGACTGCGACATAAGGAGCAGGTCAACTGCTCGTTTGGATCACAACAGGAGCCAAAATTGTCATCAATCTATATTTACTTAGCTGTTGCACAGAAAACTCAAATAATACAAGATCAATAGTCACAGGCCTTGCTGCTAAAGTCCATCAGGAACATTATTTGTTTTTGCCACTTAATTCAGCTCAGGTGCATTGGAAATGTCTGCACGTGTTATCTCCTTGGAGAAACCCATTATCACTGGAACACTGGGAAGAAAGGGAGGCATACGTAGCTGACAGGATTCGAACCTGCGCGGGGAAACCCCAATGGATTTCAAGTCCATCGCCTTGACCACTCGGCCACAACTACTCAAAGATTGGAGGTGGGCTGCTTTCCTGGGATGACTGAACTTTGACAGCGTAAATCACACATCGGCCACAATGTCAGGGAGCGTCAAGGAAGCTCCACATTAGAAATCTTGACCTAAACAGAGGGTAGACTTATTTACAGAACATGGGTCGAAACAAAAGGAGCTGTCAACCATTTTTTTTTCATTTACAGGAGGCGCAATAATTATTAGGAATTATTACTAAAGTTGCTGTTGCACTGAAAATGGAATTCAAATGAGATAACGGACTTGTTTTATAGAGAGGCCAATGAATTTGACAACAATATTTAACCTTTCAAAAGTGCAATCGTTGTATTATACATTTTGTGAATACCAAAGTTGGACCTGAGACCCCCTATACTGTAGCGGCTAGGAGTCTCGCTCAGGGAATGCTGACCGGCAGCAAGCCTCTGCTACTTTCAAATGCGAAATAACGAGGTGTAACGACCAAATTTGTGGGAGCCTGACTACTGGGTTATATAGTTTTCATTCTCGCTCCTTCCCGTCTTGACTCTCCCTGATGGTCTAGTGGCTAGGATTCGGCGCTCTCACCGCCGCGGCCTGGGTTCCATTCCCGGTCAGGGAATTAGATCACATTGATGCTCTCCAATAACAATCTCCTGCAACTGTTTCCTTGTGCTTTTAGATCTCCATCACATCATTCCACACTTTGACACATTTCAGTTGGGCTGATAAGTACAAATTCTATATGAACTGAAGATGAATAAATACACCTCTCTCAATGTTGAAAGATGTATAGAAGGGGGCCCGCTTTTGTTGATCCCCATCACATTTTAAAGAACAACGTACAGTTGCCAATGTAGCAGCTGGTATAAAAACGGAGGATCCCAACTTGCATACAGACCCGGCTGATGGATTGACAGTTTTGAGGGGTTTTGCTGTAATTCATTGACTAAACCTCCAAGTCATGGGAAATGATTTAGAAGGCCTACTTAGACAATGCATTGGCTAGGAATTTAGGAGCGTTGGGAATGTCTGCATGCGTTATCTCCCTGGAGAAACCCATTATCACTGGAACACTGGGAAGAAAGGGCCAAAAGGGAGGGATACGTAGCTGGCAGGATTCCAACCTGCGCGGGGAAACCCCAATGGATTTCGAGTCCATCGCCTTGACCACTCGGCCACAACTACTCAAAGACTCAAGCCGGGCTGCTTTCCAATGCGAACTAACGAGGTGTAACGACCAAACTTGTGGGAGCCTGACTACTGGGTTATATTGTTTTCATTCTCGTTCTTTCTCCTCTTGACTCTCCCTGATGGTCTAGTGGCTAGGATTCGGCGCTCTCACCGCCGCAGCCCGTGTTCGATTCCTGGTCAGGGAATTAGATCACATTGATGCTCTCCAATAACAATCTCCTGCAACTGTTTCCTCGTTCTTTTAGATTTCCTTGACATCATTCCTCACTTTGACACGCTTCAGTTGGGCTGATGAGTACAAATTCTATATGTGCTGAACATGAATAAATATACCTCTCTCCATTTTGAAACATGTGTGGAAGGGGGGCCACTTTTGTTGCTCTGTAATTCACTGGCTAAACCTCCAAGTCATGGGAAATGATTTAGACGGCGTACTTGGACAATGCATTGCCTAGGAATCCCACAGAGGGGTCGTGGGCTATGCAAGCAGCTCTGCACCCATATATACCCCCGACACTTTGAAGCTACGTCTTCAAATGTCAGCTCCTTCCAGAGACATTACTGCATTTACCGGCGTCCTCGTGGCTTGGAGTGTTTACATTTCTCCCACATCTGAATCCACAAAGCCATATTGTTATTGTTCATCCCCAAACTCTGCCATTTGACCCCATACTTTCAGACCATGCGCTACGTGAATGCCTGTGTGTAACACCTCCCCTTAGGAAGCAAATCCCACCTTCCACTTGAACAATGGGAAAAAAGGGTCAAAGTTAAGGCTTACGTAGTAACAGGATGTGAACCTGCGCTGGTAATCTCCAGTGCACGTCGAGTCTATGGGGTTGAGCACGGGGACCAAACTGCATCCAACGGGAACATAGGATGCTGTCCCGGAACAGTTGGACTTTGACATATGAAGCCTCTAAGCGGGGATGACGTCAAGCACCGTCAGGGACAGTCCACATGTGAACTCTTGGCCGAAAGAATGCGCCAAGTTTTTTACATGGCATCAGTCAAAAGAGACTGCGACATAAGGAGCAGGTCAACCGCTCGTTTGGATCAGAACAGGAGCCAAAATTGTCATCAATCTATATTTACTTAGCTGTTGCACAGAAAACTCAAATAATACGAGATCAATAGTCACAGGCCTTGCTGCTAAAGTCCATCAGGAACATTATTTGTTTTTGCCGCTTAATTCAGCTCAGGTGCGTTGGAAATGTCTGCACGTGTTATCTCCCTGGAGAAACCCATTATCACTGGAACACTGGGAAGAAAGGGCCAAAAGGGAGGCGCACGTAGCTGACAGGATTCGAACCTGCGCGGGGAAACCCCAATGGATTTCAAGTCCATCGCCTTGACCACTCGGCCACAACTACTCAAAGATTTGAGGTGGGCTGCTTTCCTGGGATGACTGAACTTTGACAGCGTAAATCACACATCGGCCACAATGTCAGGGAGCGTCAAGGAAGCTCCACATTAGAAATCTTGACCTAAACAGAGGGTAGACTTATTTACAGAACATGGGTCGAAACAAAAGGAGCTGTCAACCATTTTTTTTTCATTTACAGGAGGCGCAATAATTATTAGGAATTATTACTAAAGTTGCTGTTGCACTGAAAATGGAATTCAAATGAGATAACGGACTTGTTTTATAGAGAGGCCAATGAATTTGACAACAATATTTAACCTTTCAAAAGTGCAATCGTTGTATTATACATTTTGTGAATACCAAAGTTGGACCTGAGACCCCCTATACTGTAGCGGCTAGGAGTCTCGCTCAGGGAATGCTGACCGGCAGCAAGCCTCTGATGCTTTCAAATGCGAAATAACGAGGTGTAAGGACCAAATTTGTGGGAGCCTGACTACTGGGTTATATAGTTTTCATTCTCGTTCTTTCTCCTCTTAACTCTTCCTGATGGTCTAGTGGCTAGGATTCGGCGCTCTCACTGCCGCGGCCAGGATTCGATTCCCGGTCAGGGAAGTTGCTCATTTTGATGCTCTCCAATAACAATCTCCTGCAACTATTTCCTTGTGCTTTTAGATCTCCATCACATCATTCCACACTTTGACACACTTCAGTTGGGCTGATAAGTACAAATTCTATATGAACTGAAGATGAATAAATACACCTCTCTCAATGTTGAAAGATGTATAGAAGGGGGCCCGCTTTTGTTGCTCCCCATCACATTTTAAAGAACAACTACAGTTGCCAATGTAGCAGCTGGTATAAAAACGGAGGATCCCAACTTGCATACAGACCCGGCTGATGGATTGACAGTTTTGAGGGGTTTTGCTGTAATTCATTGACTAAACCTCCAAGTCATGGGAAATGATTTAGAAGGCCTACTTGGACAATGCATTGGCTAGGAATTCAGGAGCGTTGGGAATGTCTGCATGCATTATCTCCCTGGAGAAACCCATTATCACTGGAACACTGGGAAGAAAGGGCCAAAAGGGAGGGATACGTAGCTGGCAGGATTCCAACCTGCGCGGGGAAACCCCAATGGATTTCGAGTCCATCGCCTTGACCACTCGGCCACAACTACTCAAAGACTCAAGCCGGGCTGCTTTCCAATGCGAAATAACGAGGTGTAACGACCAAACTTGTGGGAGCCTGACTACTGGGTTATATTGTTTTCATTCTCGTTCTTTCTCCTCTTGACTCTCCCTGATGGTCTAGTGGCTAGGATTCGGCGCTCTCACCGCCGCGGCCCGGGTTCGATTCCCGGTCAGGGAATTTGCTCATTTTGATGCTCTCCAATAACAATCTCCTGCAACTGTTTCCTCGTTCTTTCAGATTTCCTTGACATCATTCCTCACTTTGACACGCTTCAGTTGGGCTGATGAGTACAAATTCTATATGTACTGAACATGAATAAATACACCTCTCTCAATTTTGAAACATGTGTGGAAGGGGGGCCACTTTTGTTGCTCTGTAATTCACTAGCTAAACCTCCAAGTCATGGGAAATGATTTAGACGGCCTACTTGGACAATGCATTGCCTAGGAATCTTACAGAGGGGTCGTGGGCTATGCAAGCAGCTCTGCACCCATATATACCCCAGACACTTTGAAGCTACGTCTTCAAATGTCAGCTCCTTCCAGAGACATTACTGCATTTACCGGCGTCCTCGTGGCTTGGAGTGTTTACATTTCTCCCACATCTGAATCCACAAAGCCATATTGTTATTGTTCATCCCCAAACTCTGCCATTTGACCCCATACTTTCAGACCATGCGCTACGTGAATGCCTGTGTGTAACACCTCCCCTTAGGAAGCAAATCCCACCTTCCACTTGAACAATGGGAAAAAAGGGTCAAAGTTAAGGCTTACGTAGTAACAGGATGTGAACCTGCGCTGGTGAACTTTTGGCCTCTAGAAAGCACGCGCCAAGTTTTTTACATGGCATCAGTCAAAAGAGACTGCGACATAAGGAGCAGGTCAACCGCTCGTTTGGATCACAACAGGAGCCAAAATTGTCATCAATCTATATTTACTTAGCTGTTGCACAGAAAACTCAAATAATACGAGATCAATAGTCACAGGCCTTGCTGCTAAAGTCCATCAGGAACATTATTTGTTTTTGCCGCTTAATTCAGCTCAGGTGCGTTGGAAATGTCTGCACGTGTTATCTCCCTGGAGAAACCCATTATCACTGGAACACTGGGAAGAAAGGGCCAAAAGGGAGGCGTACGTAGCTGACAGGATTCGAACCTGCGCGGGGAAACCCCAATGGATTTCAAGTCCATCGCCTTGACCACTCGGCCACAACTACTCAAAGATTGGAGGTGGGCTGCTTTCCTGGGATGACTGAACTTTGACAGCGTAAATCACACATCGGCCACAATGTCAGGGAGCGTCAAGGAAGCTCCACATTAGAAATCTTGACCTAAACAGAGGGTAGACTTATTTACAGAACATGGGTCGAAACAAAAGGAGCTGTCAACCATTTTTTTTTCATTTACAGGAGGCGCAATAATTATTAGGAATTATTACTGAAGTTGCTGTTGCACTGAAAATGGAATTCAAATGAGATAACGGACTTTTTTTATAGAGAGGCCAATGAATTTGACAACAATATTTAACCTTTCAAAAGTGCAATCGTTGTATTATACATTTTGTGAATACCAAAGTTGGACCTGAGACCCCCTATACTGTAGCGGCTAGGAGTCTCGCTCAGGGAATGCTGACCGGCAGCAAGCCTCTGCTGCTTTCAAATGCGAAATAACGAGGTGTAACGACCAAATTTGTGGGAGCCTGACTACTGGGTTATATAGTTTTCATTCTCGTTCTTTCTCCTCTTAACTCTTCCTGATGGTCTAGTGGCTAGGATTCGGCGCTCTCACCGCCGCGGCCAGGATTCGATTCCCGGTAAGGGAAGTTGCTCATTTTGATGCTCTCCAATAACAATCTCCTGCAACTATTTCCTTGTGCTTTTAGATCTCCATCACATCATTCCACACTTTGACACACTTCAGTTGGGCTGATAAGTACAAATTCTATATGAACTGAAGATGAATAAATACACCTCTCTCAATGTTGAAAGATGTATAGAAGGGGGCCCGCTTTTGTTGCTCCCCATCACATTTTAAAGAACAACTACAGTTGCCAATGTAGCAGCTGGTATAAAAACGGAGGATCCCAACTTGCATACAGACCCGGCTGATGGATTGACAGTTTTGAGGGGTTTTGCTGTAATTCCTTCGACTAAACCTCCAAGTCATGGGAAATGATTTAGAAGGCCTACTTGGACAATGCATTGGCTAGGAATTCAGGAGCGTTGGGAATGTCTGCATGGGTTATCTCCCTGGAGAAACCCATTATCACTGGAACACTGGGAAGAAAGGGCCAAAAGGGAGGGATACGTAGCTGGCAGGATTCCAACCTGCGCGGGGAAACCCCAATGGATTTCGAGTCCATCGCCTTGACCACTCGGCCACAACTACTCAAAGACTCAAGCCGGGCTGCTTTCCAATGCGAAATAACGAGGTGTAACGACCAAATTTGTGGGAGCCTGACTACTGGGTTATATAGTTTTCATTCTCGCGCCTTCTCGTCTTGACTCTCCCTGATGGTCTAGTGGCTAGGATTCGGCGCTCTCACCGCCGCGGCCCGGGTTCAATTCCCGGTCAGGGAATTAGATCACATTGATGCTCTCCAATAACAATCTCCTGCAACTGTTTCCTTGTGCTTTTAGATCTCCATCACATCATTCCACACTTTGACACACTTCAGTTGGGCTGATAAGTACAAATTCTATATGAACTGAAGATGAATAAATACACCTCTCTCAATGTTGAAAGATGTATAGAAGGGGGCCCGCTTTTGTTGCTCCCCATCACATTTTAAAGAACAACGTACAGTTGCCAATGTAGCAGCTGGTATAAAAACGGAGGATCCCAACTTGCATACAGACCCGGCTGATGGATTGACAGTTTTGAGGGGTTTTGCTGTAATTCATTGACTAAACCTCCAAGTCATGGGTAATGATTTAGAAGGCCTACTTGGACAATGCATTGGGTAGGAATTCAGGAGCGTTGGGAATGTCTGCATGCGTTATCTCCCTGAAGAAACCCATTATCACTGGAACACTGGGAAGAAAGGGCCAAAAGGGAGGGATACGTAGCTGGCAGGATTCCAACCTGCGCGGGGAAACCCCAATGGATTTCGAGTCCATCGCCTTGACCACTCGGCCACAACTACTCAAAGACTCAAGCCGGGCTGCTTTCCAATGCGAACTAACGAGGTGTAACGACCAAACTTGTGGGAGCCTGACTACTGGGTTATATTGTTTTCATTCTCGTTCCTTCTCCTCTTGACTCTCCCTGATGGTCTAGTGGCTAGGATTCGATTCCCGGTCAGGGAAGTTGCTCATTTTGATGCTCTCCAATAACAATCTCCTGCAACTGTTTCCTCGTTCTTTTAGATTTCCTTGACATCATTCCTCACTTTGACACGCTTCAGTTGGGCTGATGAGTACAAATTCTATATGTGCTGAACATGAATAAATACACCTCTCTCCATTTTGAAACATGTATGGAAGGGGGGCATCTTTTGTTGCTCTGTAATTCACTGGCTAAACCTCCAAGTCATGGGAAATGATTTAGACGGCCTACTTGGACAATGCATTGCCTAGGAATCCCACAGAGGGGTCGTGGGCTATGCAAGCAGCTCTGCACCCATATATACCCCCGACACTTTGAAGCTACGTCTTCAAATGTCAGCTCCTTCCAGAGACATTACTGCATTTACCGGCGTCCTCGTGGCTTGGAGTGTTTACATTTCTCCCACATCTGAATCCACAAAGCCATATTGTTATTGTTCATCCCCAAACTCTGCCATTTGACCCCATACTTTCAGACCATGCGCTACGTGAATGCCTGTGTGTAACACCTCCCCTTAGGAAGCAAATCCCACCTTCCACTTGAACAATGGGAAAAAAGGGTCAAAGTTAAGGCTTACGTAGTAACAGGATGTGAACCTGCGCTGGTAATCTCCAGTGCACGTCGAGTCTATGGGGTTGAGCACGGGGACGAAACTGCTTCCAACGGGAACATAGGATGCTGTCCCGGAACTGTTGGACTTTGACATATGAAGCCTCTAAGCGGGGCTGACGTCAAGCACCGTCAAAGACAGTCCACATGTGAACTCTTGGCCGAAAGAATGCGCCAAGTTTTTTACATGGCATCAGTCAAAAGAGACTGCGACATAAGGAGCAGGTCAACCGCTCGTTTGGATCACAACAGGAGCCAAAATTGTCATCAATCTATATTTACTTAGCTGTTGCACAGTAAACTCAAATAATACGAGATCAATAGTCACAGGCCTTGCTGCTAAAGTCCATCAGGAACATTATTTGTTTTTGCCGCTTAATTCAGCTCAGGTACCTTGGAAATGTCTGCACATGTTATCTCCCTGGAGAAACCCATTATCACTGGAACACTGGGAAGAAAGGGCCGAAAGGGAGGCGTACGTAGCTGACAGGATTCGAACCTGCGCGGGGAAACCCCAGTGGATTTCAAGTCCATCGCCTTGACCACTCGGCCACAACTACTCAAAGATTGGAGGTGGGCTGCTTTCCTGGGATGACTGAACTTTGACAGCGTAAATCACACATCGGCCACAATGTCAGGGAGCGTCAAGGAAGCTCCACATTAGAAATCTTGACCTAAACAGAGGGTAGACTTATTTACAGAACATGGGTCGAAACAAAAGGAGCTGTCAACCATTTTTTTTTCATTTACAGGAGGCGCAATAATTATTAGGAATTATTACTAAAGTTGCTGTTGCACTGAAAATGGAATTCAAATGAGATAACGGACTTGTTTTATAGAGAGGCCAATGAATTTGACAACAATATTTAACCTTTCAAAAGTGCAATCGTTGTATTATACATTTTGTGAATACCAAAGTTGGACCTGAGACCCCCTATACTGTAGCGGCTAGGAGTCTCGCTCAGGGAATGCTGACCGGCAGCAAGCCTCTGCTGCTTTCAAATGCGAAATAACGAGGTGTAACGACCAAATTTGTGGGAGCCTGACTACTGGGTTATATAGTTTTCATTCTCGCTCCTTCCCGTCTTGACTCTCCCTGATGGTCTAGTGGCTAGGAATCGGCGCTCTCACCGCCGCGGCCCGGGTTCGATTCCCGGTCAGGGAATTAGATCACATTGATGCTCTCCAATAACAATCTCCTGCAACTGTTTCCTTGTGCTTTTAGATCTCCATCACATCATTCCACACTTTGACACACTTCAGTTGGGCTGATAAGTACAAATTCTATATAAACTGAAGATGAATAAATACACCTCTCTCAATGTTGAAAGATGTATAGAAGGGGGCCCGCTTTTGTTGCTCCCCATCACATTTTAAAGAACAACGTACAGTTGCCAATGTAGCAGCTGGTATAAAAACGGAGGATCCCAACTTGCATACAGACCCGGCTGATGGATTGACAGTTTTGAGGGGTTTTGCTGTAATTCATTGACTAAACCTCCAAGTCATGGGAAACGATTTAGAAGGCCTACTTGGACAATGCATTGGCTAGGAATTCAGGAGCGTTGGGAATGTCTGCATGCGTTATCTCCCTGGAGAAACCCATTATCACTGGAACACTGGGAAGAAAAGGCCAAAAGGGAGGGATACGTAGCTGGCAGGATTCCAACCTGCGCGGGGAAACCCCAATGGATTTCGAGTCCATCGCCTTGACCACTCGGCCACAACTACTCAAAGACTCAAGCCGGGCTGCTTTCCAATGCGAAATAACGAGGTGTAACGACCAAATTTGTGGGAGCCTGACTACTGGGTTATATTGTTTTCATTCTCGTTCTTTCTCCTCTTGACTCTCCCTGATGGTCTAGTGGCTAGGATTCGGCGCTCTCACCGCCGCGGCCCGGGTTAGATTCCCGGTCAGGGAATTAGCTCATTTTGATGCCCTCCAATAACAATCTCCTGCAACTGTTTCCTCGTTCTTTTAGATTTCCTTGACATCATTCCTCACTTTGACACGCTTCAGTTGGGCTGATGAGTACAAATTCTATATGTACTGAACATGAATAAATTCACCTCTCTCAATTTTGAAACATGTGTGGAAGGGGGGCCACTTTTGTTGCTCTGTAATTCACTGGCTAAACCCCCAAGTCATGGGAAATGATTTAGACGGCCTACTTGGACAATGCATTGCCTAGGAATCCCACAGAGGGGTCGTGGGCTATGCAAGCAGCTCTGCACCCATATATACCCCCGACACTTTGAAGGTACGTCTTCAAATGTCAGCTCCTTCCAGAGACATTACTGCATTTACCGGCGTCCTCGTGGCTTGGAGTGTTTACATTTCTCCCACATCTGAATCCACAAAGCCATATTGTTATTGTTCATCCCCAAACTCTGCCATTTGACCCCATACTTTCAGACCATGCGCTACGTGAATGCCTGTGTGTAACACCTCCCCTTAGGAAGCAAATCCCACCTTCCACTTGAACAATGGGAAAAAAGGGTCAAAGTTAAGGCTTACGTAGTAACAGGATGTGAACCTGCGCTGGTGAACTCTTGGCCTCTAAAAAGCACGCGCCAAGTTTTTTACATGGCATCAGTCAAAAGAGACTGCGACATAAGGAGCAGGTCAACCGCTCGTTTGGATCACAACAGGAGCCAAAATTGTCATCAATCTATATTTACTTAGCTGTTGCACAGAAAACTCAAATAATACGAGATCAATAGTCACAGGCCTTGCTGCTAAAGTCCCTCAGGAACATTATTTGTTTTTGCCGCTTAATTCAGCTCAGGTGCGTTGGAAATGTCTGCACGTGTTATCTCCCTGGAGAAACCCATTATCACTGGAACACTGGGAGGCATACGTAGCTGACAGGATTCGAACCTGCGCGGGGAAACCCCAATGGATTTCAAGTCCATCGCCTTGACCACTCGGCCACAACTACTCAAAGATTGGAGGTGGGCTGCTTTCCTGGGATGACTGAACTTTGACAGCGTAAATCACACATCGGCCACAATGTCAGGGATCGTCAAGGAAGCTCCACATTAGAAATCTTGACCTAAACAGAGGGTAGACTTATTTACAGAACATGGGTCGAAACAAAAGGAGCTGTCAACCATTTTTTTTTTCATTTACAGGAGGCGCAATAATTATTAGGAATTATTACTAAAGTTGCTGTTGCACTGAAAATGGAATTCAAATGAGATAACGGACTTGTTTTATAGAGAGGCCAATGAATTTGACAACAATATTTAACCTTTCAAAAGTGCAATCGTTGTATTATACATTTTGTGAATACCAAAGTTGGACCTGAGACCCCCTATACTGTAGCGGCTAGGAGTCTCGCTCAGGGAATGCTGACCGGCAGCAAGCCTCTGCTGCTTTCAAATGCGAAATAACGAGGTGTAACGACCAAATTTGTGGGAGCCTGACTACTGGGTTATATAGTTTTCATTCTCGCTCCTTCCCGTCTTGACTCTCCCTGATGGTCTAGTGGCTAGGATTCGGCGCTCTCACCGCCGCGGCCAGGATTCGATTCCCGGTCAGGGAAGTTGCTCATTTTGATCCTCTCCAATAACAATCTCCTGCAACTGTTTCCTCGTTCTTTTAGATTTCCTTGACATCATTCCTCACTTTGACACGCTTCAGTTGGGCTGATGAGTACAAATTCTATATGTGCTGAACATGAATAAATACACCTCTCTCCATTTTGAACCATGTGTGGAAGGGGGGCCACTTTTGTTGCTCTGTAATTCACTGGCTAAACCTCCAAGTCATGGGAAATGATTTAGACGGCCTACTTGGACAATGCATTGCCTAGGAATCCCACAGAGGGGTCGTGGGCTATGCAAGCAGCTCTGCACCCATATATACCCCCGACACTTTGAAGCTACGTCTTCAAATGTCAGCTCCTTCCAGAGACATTACTGGATTTACCGGCGTCCTCGTGGCTTGGAGTGTTTACATTTCTCCCACATCTGAATCCACAAAGCCATATTGTTATTGTTCATCCCCAAACTCTGCCATTTGACCCCATACTTTCAGACCATGCGCTACGTGAATGCCTGTGTGTAACACCTCCCCTTAGGAAGCAACTCCCACCTTCCACTTGAACAATGGGAAAAAAGGGTCAAAGTTAAGGTTTACGTAGTAACAGAATGTGAACCTGCGCTGGTGAACTCTTGGCCTCTAGAAAGCACGCGCCAAGTTTTTTACATGGCATCAGTCAAAAGAGACTGCGACATAAGGAGCAGGTCAACCGCTCGTTTGGATCACAACAGGAGCCAAAATTGTCATCAATCTATATTTACTTAGTTGTTGCACAGAAAACTCAAATAATACGAGATCAATAGTCACAGGCCTTGCTGCTAAAGTCCATCAGGAACATTATTTGTTTTTGCCGCTTAATTCAGCTCAGGTGCGTTGGAAATGTCTGCACGTGTTATCTCCCTGGAGAAACCCATTATCACTGGAACACTGGGAAGAAAGGGCCAAAAGGGAGGCATACGTAGCTGACAGGATTCGAACCTGCGCGGGGAAACCCCAATGGATTTCAAGTCCATCGCCTTGACCACTCGCCCACAACTACTCAAAGATTTGAGATGGGTTGCTTTCCTGGGATGACTGAACTTTGACACCGCAAATCACACATCGGCCACAATGTCAGGGAGCGTCAAGGAAGCTCCACATTAGAAATCTTGACCTAAACAGAGGGTAGACTTATTTACAGAACATGGGTCGAAACAAAAGGAGCTGTCAACCATTTTTTTTTCATTTACAGGAGGCGCAATAATTATTAGGAATTATTACTAAAGTTGCTGTTGCACTGAAAATGGAATTCAAATGAGATAACGGACTTGTTTTATAGAGAGGCCAATGAATTTGACAACAATATTTAACCTTTCAAAAGTGCAATCGTTGTATTATACATTTTGTGAATACCAAAGTTGGACCTGAGACCCCCTATACTGTAGCGGCTAGGAGTCTCGCTCAGGGAATGCTGACCGGCAGCAAGCCTCTGCTGCTTTCAAATGCGAAATAACGAGGTGTAACGACCAAATTTGTGGGAGCCTGACTACTGGGTTATATAGTTTTCATTCTCGTTCTTTCTCCTCTTGACTCTCCCTGATGGTCTAGTGGCTAGGATTCGGCGCTCTCACCGCCGCGGCCAGGATTCGATTCCCGGTCAGGGAAGTTGCTCATTTTGATGCTCTCCAATAACAATCTCCTGCAACTGTTTCCTCGTTCTTTTAGATTTCCTTGACATCATTCCTCACTTTGACACGCTTCAGTTGGGCTGATGAGTACAAATTCTATATGTACTGAAGATGAATAAATACACCTCTCTCAATTTTGAACCATGTGTGGAAGGGGGGCCACTTTTGTTGCTCTGTAATTCACTGGCTAAACCTCCAAGTCATGGGAAATGATTTAGACGGCCTACTTGGACAATGCATTGCCTAGGAATCCCACAGAGGGGTCGTGGGCTATGCAAGCAGCTCTGCACCCATATATACCCCCGACACTTTGAAGCTACGTCTTCAAATGTCAGCTCCTTCCAGAGACATTACTGGATTTACCGGCGTCCTCGTGGCTTGGAGTGTTTACATTTCTCCCACATCTGAATCCACAAAGCCATATTGTTATTGTTCATCCCCAAACTCTGCCATTTGACCCCATACTTTCAGACCATGCGCTACGTGAATGCCTGTGTGTAACACCTCCCCTTAGGAAGCAAATCCCACCTTCCACTTGAACAATGGGAAAAAAGGGTCAAAGTTAAGGCTTACGTAGTAACAGAATGTGAACCTGCACTGGTAATCTCCAGTGCACGTCGAGTCTATGGGGTTGAGCACGGGGACCAAACTGCATCCAACGGGAACATAGGATGCTGTCCCGGAACAGTTGGACTTTGACATATGAAGCCTCTAAGCGGGGATGACGTCAAGCAACGTCAAAGACAGTCCACATGTGAACTCTTGGCCGAAAGAATGCGCCAAGTTTTTTACATGGCATCAGTCAAAAGAGACTGCGACATAAGGAGCAGGTCAACCGCTCGTTTGGATCACAACAGGAGCCAAAATTGTCATCAATCTATATTTACTTAGCTGTTGCACAGAAAACTCAAATAATACGAGATCAATAGTCACAGGCCTTGCTGCTAAAGTCCATCAGGAACATTATTTGTTTTTGCCGCTTAATTCAGCTCAGGTGCGTTGGAAATGTCTGCACGTGTTATCTCCCTGGAGAAACCCATTATCACTGGAACACTGGGAAGAAAGGGCCAAAAGGGAGGCATACGTAGCTGACAGGATTCGAATCTGCGCGGGGAAACCCCAATGGATTTCAAGTCCATCGCATTGACCACTCAGCCACAACTACTCAAAGATTGGAGGTGGGCTGCTTTCCTGGTATGACTGAACTTTGACAGCGTAAATCACACATCGGCCACAATGTCAGGGAGCGTCAAGGAAGCTCCACATTAGAAATCTTGACCTAAACAGAGGGTAGACTTATTTACAGAACATGGGTCGAAACAAAAGGAGCTGTCAACCATTTTTTTTTCATTTACAGGAGGCGCAATAATTATTAGGAATTATTACTAAAGTTGCTGTTGCACTGAAAATGGAATTCAAATGAGAAAATGGACTTGTTTTATAGAGAGGCCAATGAATTTGACAACAATATTTAACCTTTCAAAAGTGCAATCGTTGTATTATACATTTTGTGAATACCAAAGTTGGACCTGAGACCCCCTATACTGTAGCGGCTAGGAGTCTCGCTCAGGGAATGCTGACCGGCAGCAAGCCTTTGCTGCTTTCCAATGCGAAATAACGAGGTGTAACGACCAAATTTGTGGGAGCCTGACTACTGGGTTATATAGTTTTCATTCTCGCTCCTTCCCGTCTTGACTCTCCCTGATGGTCTAGTGGCTAGGATTCGGCGCTCTCACCGCCGCGGCCCGGGTTCGATTCCCGGTCAGGGAATTAGATCACATTGATGCTCTCCAATAACAATCTCCTGCAACTGTTTCCTCGTTCTTTTAGATTTCCTTGACATCATTCCTCACTTTGACACGCTTCAGTTGGGCTGATGAGTACAAATTGTATATGTGCTGAACATGAATAAATACACCTCTCTCCATTTTGAAACATGTGTGGAAGTGGGGCCACTTTTGTTGCTCTGTAATTCACTGGCTAAACCTCCAAGTCATGGGAAATGATTTAGACGGCCTACTTGGACAATGCATTGCCTAGGAATCCCACAGAGGGGTCGTGGGCTATGCAAGCAGCTCTGCACCCATATATACCCCCGACACTTTGAAGCTACGTCTTCAAACGTCAGCTCCTTCCAGAGACATTACTGCATTTACCGGCGTCCTCGTGGCTTGGAGTGTTTACATTTCTCCCACATCTGAATCCACAAAGCCATATTGTTATTGTTCATCCCCAAACTCTGCCATTTGACCCCATACTTTCAGACCATGCGCTACGTGAATGCCTGTGTGTAACACCTCCCCTTAGGAAGCAAATCCCACCTTCCACTTGAACAATGGGAAAAAAGGGTCAAAGTTAAGGCTTACGTAGTAACAGGATGTGAACCTGCGCTGGTGAACTCTTGGCCTCTAGAAAGCACGCGCCAAGTTTTTTACATGGCATCAGTCAAAAGAGACTGCGACATAAGGAGCAGGTCAACCGCTCGTTTGGATCACAACAGGAGCCAAAATTGTTATCAATCTATATTTACTTAGCTGTTGCACAGAAAACTCAAATAATACGAGATCAATAGTCACAGGCCTTGCTGCTAAAGTCCATCAGGAACATTATTTGTTTTTGCCGCTTAATTTAGCTCAGGTGCGTTGGAAATGTCTGCACGTGTTATCTCCCTGGAGAAACCCATTATCACTGGAACACTGGGAAGAAAGGGCCAAAAGGGAGGCGTACGTAGCTGACAGGATTCGAACCTGCGCGGGGAAACCCCAATGGATTTCAAGTCCATCGCCTTGACCACTCGGCCACAACTACTCAAAGATTGGAGGTGGGCTGCTTTCCTGGGATGACTGAACTTTGACAGCGTAAATCACACATCGGCCACAATGTCAGGGAGCGTCAAGGAAGCTCCACATTAGAAATCTTGACCTAAACAGAGGGTAGACTTATTTACAGAACATGGGTCGAAACAAAAGGAGCTGTCAACCATTTTTTTTTTCATTTACAGGAGGCGCAATAATTATTAGGAATTATTACTAAAGTTGCTGTTGCACTGAAAATGGAATTCAAATGAGATAACGGACTTGTTTTATAGAGAGGCCAATGAATTTGACAACAATATTTAACCTTTCAAAAGTGCAATCGTTGTATTATACATTTTGTGAATACCAAAGTTGGACCTGAGACCCCCTATACTGTAGCGGCTAGGAGTCTCGCTCAGGGAATGCTGACCGGCAGCAAGCCTCTGCTGCTTTCCAATGCGAAATAACGAGGTGTAACGACCAAATTTGTGGGAGCCTGACTACTGGGTTATTTAGTTTTCATTCTCGCTCCTTCCCGTCTTGACTCTCCCTGATGGTCTAGTGGCTAGGATTCGGTGCTCTCACCGCCGCGGCCCGGGTTCGATTCCCGGTCAGGGAATTAGATCACATTGATGCTCTCCAATAACAATCTCCTGCAACTGTTTCCTTGTGCTTTTAGATCTCCATCACATCATTCCACACTTTGACACACTTCAGTTGGGCTGATAAGTACAAATTCTATATGAACTGAAGATGAATAAATACACCTCTCTCAATGTTGAAAGATGTATAGAAGGGTGCCCGCTTTTGTTGCTCCCCATCACATTTTAAAGAACAACGTACAGTTGCCAATGTAGCAGCTGGTATAAAAACGGAGGATCCCAACTTGCATACAGACCCGGCTGATGGATTGACAGTTTTGATGGGTTTTGCTGTAATTCATTGACTAAACCTCCAAGTCATGGGAAATGATTTAGAAGGCCTACTTGGACAATGCATTGGCTAGGAATTCAGGAGCGTTGGGAATGTCTGCATGCGTTATCTCCCTGGAGAAACCCATTATCACTGGAACACTGGGAAGAAAGGGCCAAAAGGGAGGGATACGTAGCTGGCAGGATTCGAACCTGCGCGGAGAAACCCCAATGGATTTCGAGTCCATCGCCTTGACCACTCGGCCACAACTACTCAAAGACTCAAGCCGGGCTGCTTTCCAATGCGAAATAACGAGATGTAACGACCAAACTTGTGGGAGCCTGACTACTGCGTTATATTGTTTTCATTCTCGTTCTTTCTCCTCTTGACTCTCCCTGATGGTCTAGTGGCTAGGATTCGGCGCTCTCACCGCCGCGGCCAGGATTCGATTCCCGGTCAGGGAAGTTGCTCATTTTGATGCTCTCCAATAACAATCTCCTGCAACTGTTTCCTCGTTCTTTTAGATTTCCTTGACATCATTCCTCACTTTGACACGCTTCAGTTGGGCTGATGAGTACAAATTCTATATGTGCTGAACATGAATAAATTCACCTCTCTCCATTTTGAAACATGTGTGGAAGGGGGGCCACTTTTGTTGCTCTGTAATTCACTGGCTAAACCTCCAAGTCATGGGAAATGATTTAGACGGCCTACTTGGACAATGCATTGCCTAGGAATCCCACAGAGGGGTCGTGGGCTATGCAAGCAGCTCTGCACCCATATATACCCCCGACACTTTGAAGATACGTCTTCAAATGTCAGCTCCTTCCAGAGACATTACTGCATTTACCGGCGTCCTCGTGGCTTGGAGTGTTTACATTTCTCCCACATCTGAATCCACAAAGCCATATTGTTATTGTTCATCCCCAAACTCTGCCATTTGACCCCATACTTTCAGACCATGCGCTACGTGAATGCCTGTGTGTAACACCTCCCCTTAGGAAGCAAATCCCACCTTCCACTTGAACAATGGGAAAAAAGGGTCAAAGTTAAGGCTTACGTAGTAACAGGATGTGAACCTGCGCTGGTAATCTCCAGTGCACGTTGAGTCTATGGGGTTGAGCACGGGGACCAAACTGCATCCAACGGGAACATAGGATGCTGTCCCGGAACAGTTGGACGTTGACATATGAAGCCTCTAAGCGGGGATGACGTCAAGCACCGTCAAAGACAGTCCACATGTGAACTCTTGGCCGAAAGAATGCGCCAAGTTTTTAACATGGCATCAGTCAAAAGAGACTGCGACATAAGGAGCAGGTCAACCGCTCGTTTGGATCACAACAGGAGCCAAAATTGTCATCAATCTATATTTACTTAGCTGTTGCACAGAAAACTCAAATAATACGACATCAATAGTCAAAGGCCTTGCTGCTAAAGTCCATCAGGAACATTATTTGTTTTGTTTAAGGAAGCTCCACATTAGAAATCTTGACCTAAACAGAGGGTAGACTTATCTACAGAACATGGATCGAAACAAAAGGAGCTGTCAACCATTTTTTTTTCATTTGCACTGAAAATGGAATTCAAATGAGATAACGGACTTGTTTTATAGAGAGGCCAATGAATTTGACAACAATATTTAACCTTTCAAAAGTGCAATCGTTGTATTATACATTTTGTGAATACCAAAGTTGGACCTGAGACCCCCTATACTGTAGCGGCTAGGAGTCTCGCTCAGGGAATGCTGACCGGCAGCAAGCCTCTGCTGCTTTCCAATGCGAAATAACGAGGTGTAACGACCAAATTTGTGGGAGCCTGACTACTGGGTTATATAGTTTTCATTCTCGCTCCTTCCCGTCTTGACTCTCCCTGATGGTCTAGTGGCTAGGATTCGGCGCTCTCACCGCCGCGGCCCGGGTTCGATTCCCGGTCAGGGAATTAGATCACATTGATGCTCTCCAATAACAATCTCCTGCAACTGTTTCCTTGTGCTTTTAGATCTCCATCACATCATTCCACACTTTGACACATTTCAGTTGGGCTGATAAGTACAAATTCTATATGAACTGAAGATGAATAAATACACCTCTCTCAATGTTGAAAGATGTATAGAAGGGGGCCCGCTTTTGTTGATCCCCATCACATTTTAAATAACAACGTACAGTTGCCAATGTAGCAGCTGGTATAAAAACGGAGGATCCCAACTTGTATACAGACCCGGCTGATGGATTGACAGTTTTGAGGGGTTTTGCTGTAATTCATTGACTAAACCTCCAAGTCATGGGAAATGATTTAGAAGGCCTACTTAGACAATGCATTGGCTAGGAATTCAGGAGCGTTGGGAATGTCTGCATGCGTTATCTCCCTGGAGAAACCCATTATCACTGGAACACTGGGAAGAAAGGGCCAAAAGGGAGGGATACGTAGCTGGCAGGATTCCAACCTGCGCGGGGAAACCCCAATGGATTTCGAGTCCATCGCCTTGACCACTCGGCCACAACTACTCAAAGACTCAAGCCGGGCTGCTTTCCAATGCGAACTAACGAGGTGTAACGACCAAACTTGTGGGAGCCTGACTACTGGGTTATATTGTTTTTATTCTCGTTCTTTCTCCTCTTGACTCTCCCTGATGGTCTAGTGGCTAGGATTCGGCGCTCTCACCGCCGCGGCCTGGGTTCGATTCCTGGTCAGGGAATTAGATCACATTGATGCTCTCCAATAACAATCTCCTGCAACTGTTTCCTCGTTCTTTTAGATTTCCTTGACATCATTCCTCACTTTGACACGCTTCAGTTGGGCTGATGAGTACAAATTCTATATGTGCTGAACATGAATAAATACACCTCTCTCCATTTTGAAACATGTGTGGAAGGGGGGCCACTTTTGTTGCTCTGTAATTCACTGGCTAAACCTCCAAGTCATGGGAAATGATTTAGACGGCGTACTTGGACAATGCATTGCCTAGGAATCCCACAGAGGGGTCGTGGGCTATGCAAGCAGCTCTGCACCCATATATACCCCCGACACTTTGAAGCTACGTCTTCAAATGTCAGCTCCTTCCAGAGACATTACTGCATTTACCGGCGTCCTCGTGGCTTGGAGTGTTTACATTTCTCCCACATCTGAATCCACAAAGCCATATTGTTATTGTTCATCCCCAAACTCTGCCATTTGACCCCATACTTTCAGACCATGCGCTACGTGAATGCCTGTGTGTAACACCTCCCCTTAGGAAGCAAATCCCACCTTCCACTTGAACAATGGGAAAAAAGGGTCAAAGTTAAGGCTTACGTAGTAACAGGATGTGAACCTGCGCTGGTGAACTCTTGGCCTCTAGAAAGCACGCGCCAAGTTTTTTACATGGCATCAGTCAAAAGAGACTGCGACATAAGGAGCAGGTCAACTGCTCGTTTGGATCACAACAGGAGCCAAAATTGTCATCAATCTGTATTTACTTAGCTGTTGCACAGAAAACTCAAATAATACGAGATCAATAGTCACAGGCCTTGCTGCTAAAGTCCATCAGGAACATTATTTGTTTTTGCCGCTTAATTCAGCTCAGGTGCGTTGGAAATGTCTGCACGTGTTATCTCCCTGGAGAAACCCATTATCACTGGAACACTGGGAAGAAAGGGCCAAAAGGGAGGCGTACGTAGCTGACAGGATTCGAACCTGCGCGGGGAAACCCCAATTGATTTCAAGTCCATCGCCTTGACCACTCGGCCACAACTACTCAAAGATTTGAGGTGGGCTGCTTTCCTGGGATGACTGAACTTTGACAGCGTAAATCACACATCGGCCACAATGTCAGGGAGCGTCAAGGAAGCTCCACATTAGAAATCTTGACCTAAACAGAGGGTAGACTTATTTACAGAACATGGGTCGAAACAAAAGGAGCTGTCAACCATTTTTTTTTCATTTACAGGAGGCGCAATAATTATTAGGAATTATTACTAAAGTTGCTGTTGCACTGAAAATGGAATTCAAATGAGATAACGGACTTGTTTTATAGAGAGGCCAATGAATTTGACAACAATATTTAACCTTTCAAAAGTGCAATCGTTGTATTATACATTTTGTGAATATCAAAGTTGGACCTGAGACCCCTATACTGTAGCGGCTAGGAGTCTCGCTCAGGGAATGCTGACCGGCAGCAAGCCTCTGCTGCTTTCCAATGCGAAATAACGAGGTGTAACGACCAAATTTGTGGGAGCCTGACTACTGGGTTATATAGTTTTCATTCTCGCTCCTTCCCGTCTTGACTCTCCCTGATGGTCTAGTGGCTAGGATTCGGCGCTCTCACCGCCGCGGCCCGGGTTCGATTCCCGGTCAGGGAATTAGATCACATTGATGCTCTCCAATAACAATCTCCTGCAACTGTTTCCTTGTGCTTTTAGATCTCCATCACATCATTCCACACTTTGACACACTTCAGTTGGGCTTATAAGTACAAATTCTATATGAACTGAAGATGAATAAATACACCTCTCTCAATGTTGAAAGATGTATAGAAGGGGGCCCGCTTTTGTTGCTCCCTATCACATTTTAAAGAACAACGTACAGTTGCCAATGTAGCAGCTGGTATAAAAACGGAGGATCCCAACTTGCATACAGACCCGGCTGATGGATTGACAGTTTTGAGGGGTTTTGCTGTAATTCATTGACTAAACCTCCAAGTCATGGGAAATGATTTAGAAGGCCTACTTGGACAATGCATTGGCTAGGAATTCAGGAGCGTTGGGAATGTCTGCATGCGTTATCTCCCTGGAGAAACCCATTATCACTGGAACACTGGGAAGAAAGGGCCAAAAGGGAGGGATACGTAGCTGGCAGGATTCCAACCTGCGCGGGGAAACCCCAATGGATTTCGAGTCCATCGCCTTGACCACTCGGCCACAACTACTCAAAGACTCAAGCCGGGCTGCTTTCCAATGCGAAATAACGAGGTGTAACGACCAAACTTGTGGGAGCCTGACTACTGGGTTATATTGTTTTCATTCTCGTTCTTTCTCCTCTTGACTCTCCCTGATGGTCTAGTGGGTAGGATTCGGCGCTCTCACCGCCCCGGCCCGGTTTCGATTCCCGGTCAGGGAATTTGCTCATTTTGATGCTCTCCAATAACAATCTCCTGCAACTGTTTCCTCGTTCTTTTAGATTTCCTTGACATCATTCCTCACTTTGACACACTTCAGTTGGGCTGATGAGTACAAATTCTATATGTACTGAAGATGAATAAATACACCTCTCTCCATTTTGAAACATGTGTGGAAGGGGGGCCACTTTTGTTGCTCTGTAATTCACTGGCAAAACCTCCAAGTCATGGGAAATGATTTAGACTGCCTACTTGGACAATGCATTGCCTAGGAATCCCACAGAGGGGTCGTGGGCTATGCAAGCAGCTCTGCACCCATATATACCCCCGACACTTTGAAGGTACGTCTTCAAATGTCAGCTCCTTCCAGAGACATTACTGCATTTACCGGCGTCCTCGTGGCTTGGAGTGTTTACATTTCTCCCACATCTGAATCCACAAAGCCATATTGTTATTGTTCATCCCCAAACTCTGCCATTTGACCCCATACTTTCAGACCATGCGCTACGTGAATGCCTGTGTGTAGCACCTCCCCTTAGGAAGCAAATCCCACCTTCCACTTGAACAATGGGAAAAAAGGGTCAAAGTTAAGGCTTACGTAGTAACAGGATGTGAACCTGCGCTGGTAATCTCCAGTGCACGTCGAGTCTATGGGGTTAAGCACGGGGACCAAACTGCATCCAACGGGAACATAGGATGCTGTCCCGGAACAGTTGGACGTTGACATATGAAGCCTCTAAGCGGGGATGACGTCAAGCACCGTCAAAGACTGTCCACATGTGAACTCTTGGCCGAAAGAATGCGCCAAGTTTTTTACATGGCATCAGTCAAAAGAGACTGCGACATAAGGAGCAGGTCAACCGCTCGTTTGGATCACAACAGGAGCCAAAATTGTCATCAATCTATATTTACTTAGCTGTTGCACAGAAAACTCAAATAATGCGAGATAAATAGTCACAGGCCTTGCTGCTAAAGTCCATCAGGAACATTATTTGTTTTTGCCGCTTAATTCAGCTCAGGTGCGTTGGAAATGTCTGCACGTGTTATCTCTCTGGAGAAACCCATTATCACTGGAACACTGGGAAGAAAGGGCCAAAAGGGAGGCATACGTAGCTGACAGGATTTGAACCTGCGCGGGGAAACCCCAATGGATTTCAAGTCCATCGCCTTGACCACTCGGCCACAACTACTCAAAGATTGGAGGTGGGCTGCTTTCCTGGGATGACTGAACTTTGACAGCGTAAATCACACATCGGCCACAATGTCAGGGATCGTCAAGGAAGCTCCACATTAGAAATCTTGACCTAAACAGAGGGTAGACTTATTTACATTCCACACTTTGACACACTTCAGTTGGGCTGATAAGTACAAATTCTATATGAACTGAAGATGAATAAATACACCTCTCTCAATGTTGAAAGATGTATAGAAGGGGGCCCGCTTTTGTTGCTCCCCATCACATTTTAAAGAACAACGTACAGTTGCCAATGTAGCAGCTGGTATAAAAACGGAGGATCCCAACTTGCATACAGACCCGGCTGATGGATTGACAGTTTTGATGGGTTTTGCTGTAATTCATTGACTAAACCTCCAAGTCATGGGAAATGATTTAGAAGGCCTACTTGGACAATGCATTGGCTAGGAATTCAGGAGCGTTGGGAATGTCTGCATGCGTTATCTCCCTGGAGAAACCCATTATCACTGGAACACTGGGAAGAAAGGGCCAAAAGGGAGGGATACGTAGCTGGCAGGATTCCAACCTGCGCGGGGAAACCCCAATGGATTTCGAGTCCATCGCCTTGACCACTCGGCCACAACTACTCAAAGACTCAAGCCGGGCTGCTTTCCAATGCGAAATAACGAGGTGTAACGACCAAACTTGTGGGAGCCTGACTACTGGGTTATATTGTTTTCATTCTCGTTCTTTCTTCTCTTGACTCTCCCTGATGGTCTAGTGGCTAGGATTCGATTCCCGGTCAGGGAAGTTGCTCATTTTGATCCTCTCCAATAACAATCTCCTGCAACTGTTTCCTCGTTCTTTTAGATTTCCTTGACATCATTCCTCACTTTGACACGCTTCAGTTGGGCTGATGAGTACAAATTCTATATGTGCTGAACATGAATAAATACACCTCTCTCCATTTTGAAACATGTATGGAAGGGGGGCCACTTTTGTTGCTCTGTAATTCACTGGCTAAACCTCCAAGTCATGGGAAATGATTTAGACGGCCTACTTGGACAATGCATTGCCTAGGAATCCCACAGAGGGGTCGTGGGCTATGCAAGCAGCTCTGCACCCATATATACCCCCGACACTTTGAAGGTACGTCTTCAAATGTCAGCTCCTTCCAGAGACATTACTGCATTTACCGGCGTCCTCGTGGCTTGGAGTGTTTACATTTCTCCCACATCTGAATCCACAAAGCCATATTGTTATTGTTCATCCCCAAACTCTGCCATTTGACCCCATACTTTCAGACCATGCGCTACGTGAATGCCTGTGTGTAACACCTCCCCTTAGGAAGCAAATCCCACCTTCCACTTGAACAATGGGAAAAAAAGGTCAAAGTTAAGGCTTACGTAGTAACAGGATGTGAACCTGCGCTGGTGAACTCTTGGCCTCTAGAAAGCACGCGCCAAGTTTTTTACATGGCATCAGTCAAAAGAGACTGCGACATAAGGAGCAGGTCAACCGCTCGTTTGGATCACAACAGGAGCCAAAATTGTCATCAATCTATATTTACTTAGCTGTTGCACAGAAAACTCAAATAATACGAGATCAATAGTCACAGGCCTTGCTGCTAAAGTCCATCAGGAACATTATTTGTTTTTGCCGCTTAATTCAACTCAGGTGCGTTGGAAATGTCTGCACGTGTTATCTCCCTGGAGAAACCCATTATCACTGGAACACTGGGAAGAAAGGGCCAAAAGGGAGGCGTACGTAGCTGACAGGATTCGAACCTGCGCGGGGAAACCCCAATGGATTTCAAGTCCATCGCCTTGACCACTCGGCAAAAACTACTCAAAGATTGGAGGTGGGCTGCTTTCCTGGGATGACTGAACTTTGACAGCGTAAATCACACATCGGCCACAATGTCAGGGAGCGTCAAGGAAGCTCCACATTAGAAATCTTGACCTAAACAGAGGGTAGACTTATTTACAGAACATGGGTCGAAACAAAAGGAGCTGTCAACCATTTTTTTTTCATTTACAGGAGGCGCAATAATTATTAGGAATTATTACTAAAGTTGCTGTTGCAGTGAAAATGGAATTCAAATGAGATAACGGACTTGTTTTATAGAGAGGCCAATGAATTTGACAACAATATTTAACCTTTCAAAAGTGCAATCGTTGTATTATACATTTTGTGAATACCAAAGTTGGACCTGGGACCCCCTATACTGTAGCGGCTAGGTGTCTCGCTCAGGGAATGCTGACCGGCAGCAAGCCTCTGCTGCTTTCAAATGCGAAATAACGAGGTGTAACGACCAAATTTGTGGGAGCCTGACTACTGGGTTATATAGTTTTCATTCTCGTTCTTTCTCCTCTTGACTCTCCCTGATGGTCTAGTGGCTAGGATTCGGCGCTCTCACCGCCGCGGCCAGGATTCGATTCCCGGTCAGGGAAGTTGCTCATTTTGATGCTCTCCAATAACAATCTCCTGCAACTATTTCCTTGTGCTTTTAGAGCTCCATCACATCATTCCACACTTTGACACACTTCAGTTGGGCTGATAAGTACAAATTCTATATGAACTGAAGATGAATAAATACACCTCTCTCAATGTTGAAAGATGTATAGAAGGGGGCCCGCTTTTGTTGCTCCCCATCACATTTTAAAGAACAACTACAGTTGCCAATGTAGCAGCTGGTATAAAAACGGAGGATCCCAACTTGCATACAGACCCGGCTGATGGATTGACAGTTTTGAGGGGTTTTGCTGTAATTCATTGACTAAACCTCCAAGTCATGGGTAATGATTTAGAAGGCCTACTTGGACAATGCATTGGCTAGGAATTCAGGAGCGTTGGGAATGTCTGCATGCGTTATCTCCCTGAAGAAACCCATTATCACTGGAACACTGGGAAGAAAGGGCCAAAAGGGAGGGATACGTAGCTGGCAGGATTCGAACCTACGCGGGGAAACCCCAATGGATTTCGAGTCCATCGCCTTGACAACTCGGCCACAACTACTCAAAGACTCAAGCCGGGCTGCTTTCCAATGCGAAATAACGAGGTGTAACGACCAACCTTTTGGGAGCCTGACTACTGGGTTATATTGTTTTCATTCTCGTTCTTTCTCCTCTTGACTCTCCCTGATGGTCTAGTGGCTAGGATTCGGCGCTCTCACCGCAATTTGCTCATTTTGATGCTCTCCAATAACAATCTCCTGCAACTGTTTCCTCGTTCTTTTAGATTTCCTTGACATCATTCCTCACTTTGACACGCTTCAGTTGGGCTGATGAGTACAAATTCTATATGTACTGAACATGAATAAATACACCTCTCTCCATTTTGAAACATGTGTGGAAGGGGGGCCACTTTTGTTGCTCTGTAATTCACTGGCTAAACCTCCAAGTCATGGGAAATGATTTAGACGGCCTACTTGGACAATGCATTGGCTAGGAATCCCACAGAGGGGTCGTGGGCTATGCAAGCAGCTCTGCACCCATATATACCCCCGACACTTTGAAGCTACGTCTTCAAATGTCAGCTCCTTCCAGAGACATTACTGCATTTACCGGCGTCCTCGTGGCTTGGAGTGTTTACATTTCTCCCACATCTGAATCCACAAAGCCATATTGTTATTGTTCATCCCCAAACTCTGCCATTTGACCCCATACTTTCAGACCATGCGCTACGTGAATGCCTGTGTGTAACACCTCCCCTTAGGAAGCAAATCCCACCTTCCACTTGAACAATGGGAAAAAAGGGTCAAAGTTAAGGCTTACGTAGTAACAGGATGTGAACCTGCGCTGGTAATCTCCAGTGCACGTCGAGTCTATGGGGTTGAGCACGGGGACCAAACTGCATCCAACGGGAACATAGGATGCTGTCCCGGAACAGTTGGACGTTGACATATGAAGCCTCTAAGCGGGGATGACGTCAAGCACCGTCAAAGACAGTCCACATGTGAACTCTTGGCCGAAAGAACGCGCCAAGTTTTTTACATGGCATCAGTCAAAAGAGACTGCGACATAAGGAGCAGGTCAACCGCTCGTTTGGATCACAACAGGAGCCAAAATTGTCATCAATCTATATTTACTTAGCTGTTGCACAGAAAACTCAAATAATACGAGATCAATAGTCACAGGCCTTGCTGCTAAAGTCCATCAGGAACATTATTTGTTTTTGCCGCTTAATTCAACTCAGGTGCGTTGGAAATGTCTGCACGTGTTATCTCCCTGGAGAAACCCATTATCACTGGAACACTGGGAAGAAAGGGCCAAAAGGGAGGCATACGTAGCTGACAGGATTCGAACCTGCGCGGGGAAACCACAATGGATTTCAAGTCCATCGCCTTGACCACTCGGCCACAACTACTCAAAGACTCAAGCCGGGCTGCTTTCCAATGCGAAATAACGAGGTGTAACGACCAAACTTGTGGGAGCCTGACTACTGGGTTATATTGTTTTCATTCTCGTTCTTTCTTCTCTTGACTCTCCCTGATGGTCTAGTGGCTAGGATTCGATTCCCGGTCAGGGAAGTTGCTCATTTTGATGCTCTCCAATAACAATCTCCTGCAACTGTTTCCTCGTTCTTTTAGATTTCCTTGACATCATTCGTCACTTTGACACGCTTCAGTTGGGCTGATGAGTACAAATTCTATATGTGCTGAACATGAATAAATACACCTCTCTCCATTTTGAAACATGTATGGAAGGGGGGCCACTTTTGTTGCTCTGTAATTCACTGGCTAAACCTCCAAGTCATGGGAAATGATTTAGACGGCCTACTTGGACAATGCATTGCCTAGGAATCCCACAGAGGGGTCGTGGGCTATGCAAGCAGCTCTGCACCCATATATACCCCCGACACTTTGAAGGTACGTCTTCAAATGTCAGCTCCTTCCAGAGACATTACTGCATTTACCGGCGTCCTCGTGGCTTGGAGTGTTTACATTTCTCCCACATCTGAATCCACAAAGCCATATTGTTATTGTTCATCCCCAAACTCTGCCATTTGACCCCATACTTTCAGACCATGCGCAACGTGAATGCCTGTGTGTAACACCTCCCCTTAGGAAGCAAATCCCACCTTCCACTTGAACAATGGGAAAAAATGGTCAAAGTTAAGGCTTACGTAGTAACAGGATGTGAACCTGCGCTGGTGAACTCTTGGCCTCTAGAAAGCACGCGCCAAGTTTTTTACATGGCATCAGTCAAAAGAGACTGCGACATAAGGAGCAGGTCAACCGCTCGTTTGGATCACAACAGGAGCCAAAATTGTCATCAATCTATATTTACTTAGCTGTTGCACAGAAAACTCAAATAATACGAGATCAATAGTCACAGGCCTTGCTGCTAAAGTCCATCAGGAACATTATTTGTTTTTGCCGCTTAATTCAGCTCAGGTGCGTTGGAAATGTCTGCACGTGTTATCTCCCTGGAGAAACCCATTATCACTGGAACACTGGGAAGAAAGGGCCAAAAGGGAGGCGTACGTAGCTGACAGGATTCGAACCTGCGCTGGGAAACCCCAATGGATTTCAAGTCCATCGCCTTGACCACTCAGCCACAACTACTGAAAGACTGGAGGTGGGCTGCTTTCCTGGGATGACTGAACTTTGACAGCGTAAATCACACATCGGCCACAATGTCAGGGAGCGTCAAGGAAGCTCCACATTAGAAATCTTGACCTAAACAGAGGGTAGACTTATTTACAGAACATGGGTCGAAACAAAAGGAGCTGTCAACCATTTTTTTTTCATTTACAGGAGGCGCAATAATTATTAGGAATTATTACTAAAGTTGCTGTTGCAGTGAAAATGGAATTCAAATGAGATAACGGACTTGTTTTATAGAGAGGCCAATGAATTTGACAACAATATTTAACCTTTCAAAAGTGCAATCGTTGTATTATACATTTTGTGAATACCAAAGTTGGACCTGGGACCCCCTATACTGTAGCGGCTAGGTGTCTTGCTCAGGGAATGCTGACCGGCAGCAAGCCTCTGCTGCTTTCAAATGCGAAATAACGAGGTGTAACGACCAAATTTGTGGGAGCCTGACTACTGGGTTATATAGTTTTCATTCTCGTTCTTTCTCCTCTTGACTCTCCCTGATGGTCTAGTGGCTAGGATTCGGCGCTCTCACCGCCGCGGCCAGGATTCGATTCCCGGTCAGGGAAGCTGCTCATTTTGATGCTCTCCAATAACAATCTCCTGCAACTATTTCCTTGTGCTTTTAGATCTCCATCACATCATTCCACACTTTGACACACTTCAGTTGGGCTGATAAGTACAAATTCTATATGAACTGAAGATGAATAAATACACCTCTCTCAATGTTGAAAGATGTATAGAAGGGGGCCCGCTTTTGTTGATCCCCATCACATTTTAAATAACAACTACAGTTGCCAATGTAGCAGCTGGTATAAAAACGGAGGATCCCAACTTGCATACAGACCCGGCTGATGGATTGACAGTTTTGAGGGGTTTTGCTGTAATTCATTGACTAAACCTCCAAGTCATGGGTAATGATTTAGAAGGCCTACTTGGACAATGCATTGGCTAGGAATTCAGGAGCGTTGGGAATGTCTGCATGCGTTATCTCCCTGAAGAAACCCATTATCACTGGAACACTGGGAAGAAAGGGCCAAAAGGGAGGGATACGTAGCTGGCAGGATTCGAACCTACGCGGGGAAACCCCAATAGATTTCGAGTCCATCGCCTTGACAACTCGGCCACAACTACTCAAAGACTCAAGCCGGGCTGCTTTCCAATGCGAAATAACGAGGTGTAACGACCAACCTTTTGGGAGCCTGACTACTGGGTTATATTGTTTTCATTCTCGTTCTTTCTCCTCTTGACTCTCCCTGATGGTCTAGTGGCTAGGATTCGGCGCTCTCACCGCAATTTGCTCATTTTGATGCTCTCCAATAACAATCTCCTGCAACTGTTTCCTCGTTCTTTTAGATTTCCTTGACATCATTCCTCACTTTGACACGCTTCAGTTGGGCTGATGAGTACAAATTCTATATGTACTGAACATGAATAAATACACCTCTCTCCATTTTGAAACATGTGTGCAAAGGGGGCCACTTTTGTTGCTCTGTAATTCACTGGCTAAACCTCCAAGTCATGGGAAATGATTTAGACGGCCTACTTGGACAATGCATTGGCTAGGAATCCCGCAGAGGGGTCGTGGGCTATGCAAGCAGCTCTGCACCCATATATACCCCCGACACTTTGAAGCTACGTCTTCAAATGTCAACTCCTTCCAGAGACATTACTGCATTTACCGGCGTCCTCGTGGCTTGGAGTGTTTACATTTCTCCCACATCTGAATCCACAAAGCCATATTGTTATTGTTCATCCCCAAACTCTGCCATTTGACCCCATACTTTCAGACCATGCGCTACGTGAATGCCTGTGTGTAACACCTCCCCTTAGGAAGCAAATCCCACCTTCCACTTGAACAATGGGAAAAAAGGGTCAAAGTTAAGGCTTACGTAGTAACAGGATGTGAACCTGCGCTGGTAATCTCCAGTGCACGTCGAGTCTATGGGGTTGAGCACGGGGACCAAACTGCATCCAACGGGAACATAGGATGCTGTCCCGGAACAGTTGGACTTTGACATATGAAGCCTCTAAGCGAGGATGACGTCAAGCACCGTCAAAGACAATCCACATGTGAACTCTTGGCCGAAAGAACGCGCCAAGTTTTTTACATGGCATCAGTCAAAAGAGACTGCGACATAAGGAGCAGGTCAACCGCTCGTTTGGATCACAACAGGAGCCAAAATTGTCATCAATCTATATTTACTTAGCTGTTGCACAGAAAACTCAAATAATACGAGATCAATAGTCACAGGCCTTGCTGCTAAAGTCCATCAGGAACATTATTTGTTTTTGCTGCTTAATTCAGCTCAGGTGCGTTGGAAATGTCTGCACGTGTTATCTCCCTGGAGAAACCCATTATCACTGGAACACTGGGAAGAAAGGGAGGCATACGTAGCTGACAGGATTCGAACCTGCGCGGGGAAACCCCAATGGATTTCAAGTCCATCGCCTTGACCACTCGGCCACAACTACTCAAAGATTTGAGGTGGGCTGCTTTCCTGGGATGACTGAACTTTGACAGCGTAAATCACACATCGGCCACAATGTCAGGGAGCGTCAAGGAAGCTCCACATTAGAAATCTTGACCTAAACAGAGGGTAGACTTATTTACAGAACATGGGTCGAAACAAAAGGAGCTGTCAACCATTTTTTTTTTCATTTACAGGAGGCGCAATAATTATTAGGAATTATTACTAAAGTTGCTGTTGCACTGAAAATGGAATTCAAATGAGATAACGGACTTGTTTTATAGAGAGGCCAATGAATTTGACAACAATATTTAACCTTTCAAAAGTGCAATCGTTGTATTATACATTTTGTGAATACCAAAGTTGGACCTGAGACCCCCTATACTGTAGCGGCTAGGAGTCTCGCTCAGGGAATGCTGACCGGCAGCAAGCCTCTGCTGCTTTCCAATGCGAAATAACGAGCTGTAAGGACCAAATTTGTGGGAGCCTGACTACTGGGTTATATAGTTTTCATTCTCGCTCCTTCCCTTCTTGACTCTCCCTGATGGTCTAGTGGCTAGGATTCGGCGCTCTCACTGCCGCGGCCCGGGTTCGATTCCCGGTCAGGGAATTAGATCACATTGATGCTCTCCAATAACAATCTCCTGCAACTGTTTCCTTGTGCTTTTAGATCTCCATCACATCATTCCACACTTTGACACATTTCAGTTGGGCTGATAAGTACAAATTCTATATGAACTGAAGATGAATAAATACACCTCTCTCAATGTTGAAAGATGTATAGAAGGGGGCCCGCTTTTGTTGCTCCCCATCACATTTTAAAGAACAACGTACAGTTGCCAATGTAGCAGCTGGTATAAAAACGGAGGATCCCAACTTGCATACAGACCCGGCTGATGGATTAACAGTTTTGAGGGGTTTTGCTGTAATTCATTGACTAAACCTCCAAGTCATGGGAAATGATTTAGAAGGCCTACTTGGACAATGCATTGGCTAGGAATTCAGGAGCGTTGGGAATGTCTGCATGCGTTATCTCCCTGGAGAAACCCATTATCACTGGAACACTGGGAAGAAAGGGCCAAAAGGGAGGGATACGTAGCTGGCAGGATTCCAACCTGCGCGGGGAAACCCCAATGGATTTCGAGTCCATCGCCTTGACCACTCGGCCACAACTACTCAAAGACTCAAGCCGGGCTGCTTTCCAATGCGAAATAACGAGGTGTAACGACCAAACTTGTGGGAGCCTGACTACTGGGTTATATTGTTTTCATTCTCGTTCTTTCTCCTCTTGACTCTCCCTGATGGTCTAGTGGCTAGGATTCGGCGCTCTCACCGCCGCGGCCAGGATTCGATTCCCGGTCAGGGAAGTTGCTCATTTTGATGCTCTCCAATAACAATCTCCTGCAACTGTTTCCTCGTTCTTTTAGATTTCCTTGACATCATTCCTCACTTTGAAATGCTTCAGTTGGGCTGATGAGTACAAATTCTATATGTGCTGAACATGAATAAATACACCTCTCTCCATTTTGAAACATGTGTGGGAGGGGGGCCACTTTTGTTGCTCTGTAATTCACTGGCTAAACCTCCAAGTCATGGGAAATGATTTAGACGGCCTACTTGGACAATGCATTGCCTAGGAATCCCACAGAGGGGTCGTGGGCTATGCAAGCAGCTCTGCACCCATATATACCCCCGACACTTTGAAGCTACGTCTTCAAATGTCAGCTCCTTCCAGAGACATTACTGCATTTACCGACGTCCTCGTGGCTTTGAGTGTTTACATTTCTCCCACATCTGAATCCACAAAGCCATATTGTTATTGTTCATCCCCAAACTCTGCCATTTGACCCCATACTTTCAGACCATGCGCAACGTGAATGCCTGTGTGTAACACCTCCCCTTAGGAAGCAAATCCCACCTTCCACTTGAACAATGGGAAAAAAGGGTCAAAGTTAAGGCTTACGTAGTAACAGGATGTGAACCTGCGCTGGTGAACTCTTGGCCTCTAGAAAGCACGCGCCAAGTTTTTTACATGGCATCAGTCAAAAGAGACTGCGACATAAGGAGCAGGTCAACCGCTCGTTTGGATCACAACAGGAGCCAAAATTGTCATCAATCTATATTTACTTAGCTGTTGCACAGAAAACTCAAATAATACGAGATCAATAGTCACAGGCCTTGCTGCTAAAGTCCATCAGGAACATTATTTGTTTTTGCCGCTTAATTCAGCTCAGGAGCGTTGGGAATGTCTGCATGTGTTATCTCCCTGGAGAAACCCATTATCACTGGAACACTGGGAAGAAAGGGCCAAAAGGGAGGCGTACGTAGCTGACAGGATTTGAACCTGCGCGGGGAAACCCCAATGGATTTCGAGTCCATCGCCTTGACCACTCGGCCACAACTACTCAAAGACTCAAGCCGGGCTGCTTTCCAATGCGAAATAACGAGGTGTAACGACCAAACTTGTGGGAGCCTGACTACTGGGTTATATTGTTTTCATTCTCGTTCTTTCTTCTCTTGACTCTCCCTGATGGTCTAGTGGCTAGGATTCGGCGCTCTCACCGCAGAGTCCCGGGTTCGATTCCCGGTCAGGGAATTTGCTCATTTTGATGCTCTCCAATAACAATCTCCTGCAACTGTTTCCTTGTTCTTTTAGATTTCCTTGACATCATTCCTCACTTTGACACGCTTCAGTTGGGCTGATGAGTACAAATTCTATATGTGCTGAACATGAATAAATACACCTCTCTCCATTTTGAAACATGTGTGGAAGGGGGGCCACTTTTGTTGCTCTGTAATTCACTGGCTAAACCTCCAAGTCATGGGAAATGATTTAGACGGCCTACTTGGACAATGCATTGCCTAGGAATCCCACAGAGGGGTCGTGGGCTATGCAAGCAGCTCTGCACCCATATATACCCCCGACACTTTGAAGCTACGTCTTCAAATGTCAGCTCCTTCCAGAGACATTACTGCATTTACCGGCGTCCTCGTGGCTTGGAGTGTTTACATTTCTCCCACATCTGAATCCACAAAGCCATATTGTTATTGTTCATCCCCAAACTCTGCCATTTGACCCCATATTTTCAGACAATGCGCTACGTGAATGCCTGTGTGTAACACCTCCCCTTAGGAAGCAAATCCCACCTTCCACTTGAACAATGGGAAAAAAGGGTCAAAGTTAAGGCTTACGTAGTAACAGGATGTGAACCTGCGCTGGTGAACTCTTGGCCTCTAGAAAGCACGCACCAAGTTTTTTACATGGCATCAGTCAAAAGAGACTGCGACATAAGGAGCAGGTCAACCGCTCGTTTGGATCACAACAGGAGCCAAAATTGTCATCAATCTATATTTACTTAGTTGTTGCACAGAAAACTCAAATAATACGAGATCAATAGTCACAGGCCTTGCTGCTAAAGTCCATCAGGAACATTATTTGTTTTTGCCGCTTAATTCAGCTCAGGTGCGTTGGAATTGTCTGCACGTGTTATCTCCCTGGAGAAACCCATTATCACTGGAACACTGGGAAGAAAGGGCCAAAAGGGAGGCATACGTAGCTGACAGGATTCGAACCTGCGCGGGGAAACCCCAATGGATTTCAAGTCCATCGCCTTGACCACTCGCCCACAACTACTCAAAGATTTGAGATGGGTTGCTTTCCTGGGATGACTGAACTTTGACAGCGCAAATCACACATCGGCCACAATGTCAGGGAGCGTCACGGAAGCTCCACATTAGAAATCTTGACCTAAACAGAGGGTAGACTTATTTACAGAACATGGGTCGAAACAAAAGGAGCTGTCAACCATTTTTTTTTCATTTACAGGAGGCGCAATAATTATTAGGAATTATTACTAAAGTTGCTGTTGCAGTGAAAATGGAATTCAAATGAGATTACGGACTTGTTTTATAGAGAGGCCAATGAATTTGACAACAATATTTAACCTTTCAAAAGTGCAATCGTTGTATTATACATTTTGTGAATACCAAAGTTGGACCTGAGACCCCCTATGCTGTAGCGGCTAGGTGTCTCGCTCAGGGAATGCTGACCGGCAGCAAGCCTCTGCTGCTTTCAAATGCGAAATAACGAGGTGTAACGACCAAATTTGTGGGAGCCTGACTACTGGGTTATATAGTTTTCATTCTCGTTCTTTCTCCTCTTGACTCTCCCTGATGGTCTAGTGGCTAGGATTCGGCGCTCTCACCGCCGCGGCCAGGATTCGATTCCCGGTCAGGGAAGTTGCTCATTTTGATGCTCTCCAATAACAATCTCCTGCAACTGTTTCCTCGTTCTTTTAGATTTCCTTGACATCATTCCTCACTTTGACACGCTTCAGTTGGGCTGATGAGTACAAATTCTATATGTGCTGAACATGAATAAATACACCTCTCTCCATTTTGAAACATGTGTGGAAGGGGGGCCACTTTTGTTGCTCTGTAATTCACTGGCTAAACCTCCAAGTCATGGGAAATGATTTAGACGGCGTACTTGGACAATGCATTGCCTAGGAATCCCACAGAGGGGTCGTGGGCTATGCAAGCAGCTCTGCACCCATATATACCCCCGACACTTTGAAGCTACGTCTTCAAATGGCAGCTCCTTCCAGAGACATTACTGCATTTACCGGCGTCCTCGTGGCTTGGAGTGTTTACATTTCTCCCACATCTAAATCCACAAAGCCATATTGTTATTGTTCATCCCCAAACTCTGCCATTTGACCCCATACTTTCAGACCATGCGCTACGTGAATGCCTGTGTGTAACACCTCCCCTTAGGAAGCACATCCCACCTTCCACTTGAACAATGGGAAAAAAGGGTCAAAGTTAAGGCTTACGTAGTAACAGGATGTGAACCTGCGCTGGTAATCTCCAGTGCACGTCGAGTCTATGGGGTTGAGCACGGGGACCAAACTGCATCCAACGGGAACATAGGATGCTGTCCCGGAACAGTTGGACGTTGACATTTGAAGCCTCTAAGCGGGGATGACGTCAAGCACCGTCAAAGACAGTCCACATGTGAACTCTTGGCCGAAAGAATGCGCCAAGTTTTTTACATGGCATCAGTCAAAAGAGACTGCGACATAAGGAGCAGGTCAACCGCTCGTTTGGATCACAACAGGAGCCAAAATTGTCATCAATCTATATTTACTTAGCTGTTGCACAGAAAACTCAAATAATACGAGATCAATAGTCACAGGCCTTGCTGCTAAAGTCCATCTGGAACATTATTTGTTTTTGCCGCTTAATTCAGCTCAGGTGCGTTGGAAATGTCTGCACGTGTTTTCTCCCTGGAGAAACCCATTATCACTGGAACACTGGGAAGAAAGGGCCAAAAGGGAGGCGTACGTAGCTGACAGGATTCGAACCTGCGCGGGGAAACCCCAATGGATTTCAAGTCCATCGCCTTGACCACTCGGCCACAACTACTCAAAGATTTGAGGTGGGCTGCTTTCCTGGGATGACTGAACTTTGACAGCGTAAATCACACATCGGCCACAATGTCAGGGAGCGTCAAGGAAGCTCCACATTAGAAATCTTGACCTAAACAGAGGGTAGACTTATTTACAGAACATGGGTCGAAACAAAAGGAGCTGTCAACCATTGTTTTTTCATTTACAGGAGGCGCAATAATTATTAGGAATTATTACTAAAGTTGCTGTTGCACTGAAAATGGAATTCAAATGAGATAACGGACTTGTTTTATAGAGAGGCCAATGAATTTGACAACAATATTTAACCTTTCAAAAGTGCAATCGTTGTATTATACATTTTGTGAATACCAAAGTTGGACCTGAGACCCCCTATACTGTAGCGGCTAGGAGTCTCGCTCAGGGAATGCTGACCGGCAGCAAGCCTCTGCTGCTTTCCAATGCGAAATAACGAGGTGTAAGGACCAAATTTGTGGGAGCCTGACTACTGGGTTATATAGTTTTCATTCTCGCTCCTTCCCTTCTTGACTCTCCCTGATGGTCTAGTGGCTAGGATTCGGCGCTCTCACCGCCGCGGCCCGGGTTCGATTCCCGGTCAGGGAATTAGATCACATTGATGCTCTCCAATAACAATCTCCTGCAACTGTTTCCTTGTGCTTTTAGATCTCCATCACATCATTCCACACTTTGACACATTTCAGTTGGGCTGATAAGTACAAATTCTATATGAACTGAAGATGAATAAATACACCTCTCTCAATGTTGAAAGATGTATAGAAGGGGGCCCGCTTTTGTTGCTCCCCATCACATTTTAAAGAACAACGTACAGTTGCCAATGTAGCAGCTGGTATAAAAACGGAGGATCCCAACTTGCATACAGACCCGGCTGATGGATTGACAGTTTTGAGGGGTTTTGCTGTAATTCATTGACTAAACCTCCAAGTCATGGGAAATGATTTAGAAGGCCTACTTGGACAATGCATTGGCTAGGAATTCAGGAGCGTTGGGAATGTCTGCATGCGTTATCTCCCTGGAGAAACCCATTATCACTGGAACACTGGGAAGAAAGGGCCAAAAGGGAGGGATACGTAGCTGGCAGGATTCCAACCTGCGCGGGGAAACCCCAATGGATTTCGAGTCCATCGCCTTGACCACTCGGCCACAACTATTCAAAGACTCAAGCCGGGCTGCTTTCCAATGCGAACTAACGAGATGTAACGACCAAACTTGTGGGAGCCTGACTACTGGGTTATAGTGTTTTCATTCTCGTTCTTTCTCCTCTTGACTCTCCCTGATGGTCTAGTGGCTAGGATTCGGCGCTCTCACCGCCGCGGCCAGGATTCGATTCCCGGTCAGGGAAGTTGCTCATTTTGATGCTCTCCAATAACAATCTCCTGCAACTGTTTCCTAGTTCTTTTAGATTTCCTTGACATCATTCCTCACTTTGACACGCTTCAGTTGGGCTGATGAGTACAAATTCTATATGTGCTGAACATGAATAAATACACCTCTCTCCATTTTGAAACATGTGTGGAAGGGGGGCCACTTTTGTTGCTCTGTAATTCACTGGCTAAACCTCCAAGTCATGGGAAATGATTTAGACGGCCTACTTGGACAATGCATTGCCTAGGAATCCCACAGAGGGGTCGTGGGCTATGCAAGCAGCTCTGCACCCATATATACCCCCGACACTTTGAAGCTACGTCTTCAAATGTCAGCTCCTTCCAGAGACATTACTGCATTTACCGACGTCCTCGTGGCTTTGAGTGTTTACATTTCTCCCACATCTGAATCCACAAAGCCATATTGTTATTGTTCATCCCCAAACTCTGCCATTTGACCCCATACTTTCAGACCATGCGCAACGTGAATGCCTGTGTGTAACACCTCCCCTTAGGAAGCAAATCCCACCTTCCACTTGAACAATGGGAAAAAAGGGTCAAAGTTAAGGCTTACGTAGTAACAGGATGTGAACCTGCGCTGGTGAACTCTTGGCCTCTAGAAAGCACGCGCCAAGTTTTTTACATGGCATCAGTCAAAAGAGACTGCGACATAAGGAGCAGGTCAACCGCTCGTTTGGATCACAACAGGAGCCAAAATTGTCATCAATCTATATTTACTTAGTTGTTGCACAGAAAACTCAAATAATACGAGATCAATAGTCACAGGCCTTGCTGCTAAAGTCCATCAGGAACATTATTTGTTTTTGCCGCTTAATTCAGCTCAGGAGCGTTGGGAATGTCTGCATGCGTTATCTCCCTGAAGAAAACCATTATCACTGGAACACTGGGAAGAAAGGGCCAAAAGGGAGGCATACGTAGCTGACAGGATTCCTTTCAAAAGTGCAATTGTTGTAATATACATTTTGTGAATACCAAAGTTGGACCTGAGACCCCCTATACTGTAGCGGCTAGGAGTCTCGCTCAGGGAATGCTGACCGGCAGCAAGCCTCTGCTGCTTTCAAATGCGAAATAACGAGGTGTAACGACCAAATTTGTGGGAGCCTGACTACTGGGTTATATAGTTTTCATTCTCGCTCCTTCCCGTCTTGACTCTCCTTGATGGTCTAGTGGCTAGGATTCGGCGCTCTCACCGCCGCGGCCCGGGTTCGATTCTCGGTCAGGGAATTAGATCACATTGATGCTCTCCAATAACAATCTCCTTTAACTGTTTCCTTGTGCTTTTAGATCTCCATCACATCATTCCACACTTTGACACATTTCAGTTGGGCTGATAAGTACAAATTCTATATGAACTGAAGATGAATAAATACACCTCTCTCAATGTTGAAAGATGTATAGAAGGGGGCCCGCTTTTGTTGCTCCCCATCACATTTTAAAGAACAACGTACAGTTGCCAATGTAGCAGCTGGTATAAAAACAGAAGATCCCAACTTGCATACAGACCTGGCTGATGGATTGACAGTTTTGAGGGGTTTTGCTGTAATTCATTGACTAAACCTCCAAGTCATGGGAAATGATTTAGAAGGCCTACTTGGACAATGCATTGGCTAGGAATTCAGGAGCGTTGGGAATGTCTCCATGCGTTATCTCCCTGGAGAAACCCATTATCACTGGAACACTGGGAAGAAAGGGCCAAAAGGGAGGGATACGTAGCTGGCAGGATTCCAACCTGCGCGGGGAAACCCCAATGGATTTCGAGTCCATCGCCTTGACCACTCGGCCACAACTACTCAAAGACTCAAGCCGGGCTGCTTTCCAATGCGAAATAACGAGGTGTAACGACCAAACTTGTGGGAGCCTGACTACTGGGTTATATTGTTTTCATTCTCGTTCTTTCTCCTCTTGACTCTCCCTGATGGTCTAGTGGCTAGGATTCGGCGCTCTCACCGCCGCGGCCAGGATTCGATACCCGGTCAGGGAAGATCCTCATTTTGATGCTCTCCAATAACAATCTCCTGCAACTGTTTCCTCGTTCTTTTAGATTTCCTTGACATCATTCCTCACTTTGACACGCTTAAGTTGGGCTGATGAGTACAAATTCTATATGTGCTGAACATGAATAAATACACCTCTCTCCATTTTGAAACATGTGTGGAAGGGGGGCCACTTTTGTTGCTCTGTAATTCACTGGCTAAACCTCCAAGTCATGGGAAATGATTTAGACGGCCTACTTGGACAATGCATTGCCTAGGAATCCCACAGAGGGGTCGTGGGCTATGCAAGCAGCTCTGCACCCATATATACCCCCGACACTTTGAAGCTACGTCTTCAAATGTCAGCTCCTTCCAGAGACATTACTGCATTTACCGGCGTCCTCGTGGCTTGGAGTGTTTACATTTCTCCCACATCTGAATCCACAAAGCCATATTGTTATTGTTCATCCCCAAACTCTGCCATTTGACCCCATACTTTCAGACCATGCGCTAGGTGAATGCCTGAGTGTAACACCTCCCCTTAGGAAGCAAATCCCACCTTCCACTTGAACAATGGGAAAAAAGGGTCAAAGTTAAGGCTTACGTAGTAACAGGATGTGAACCTGCGCTGGTGAACTCTTGGCCTCTAGAAAGCACGCGCCAAGTTTTTTACATGGCATCAGTCAAAAGAGACTGCGACATAAGGAGCAGGTCAACTGCTCGTTTGGATCACAACAGGAGCCAAAATTGTCATCAATCTATATTTACTTAGCTGTTGCACAGAAAACTCAAATAATACGAGATCAATAGTCACAGGCCTTGCTGCTAAAGTCCATCAGGAACATTATTTGTTTTTGCCGCTTAATTCAGCTCAGGTGCGTTGGAAATGTCTGCACGTGTTATCTCCCTGGAGAAACCCATTATCACTGGAACACTGGGAAGAAAGGGCCAAAAGGGAGGCGTACGTAGCTGACAGGATTCTAACCTGCGCGGGGAAACCCCAATGGATTTCAAGTCCATCGCCTTGACCACTCGGCCACAACTACTCAAAGATTGGAGGTGGGCTGCTTTCCTGGGATGACTGAACTTTGACAGCGTAAATCACACATCGGCCACAATGTCAGGGAGCGTCAAGGAAGCTCCACATTAGAAATCTTGACCTAAACAGAGGGTAGACTTATTTACAGAACATGGGTCGAAACAAAAGGAGCTGTCAACCATTTTTTTTTCATTTACAGGAGGCGCAATAATTATTAGGAATTATTACTGAAGTTGCTGTTGCACTGAAAATGGAATTCAAATGAGATAACGGACTTGTTTTATAGAGAGGCCAATGAATTTGACAACAATATTTAACCTTTCAAAAGTGCAATCGTTGTATTATACATTTTGTGAATACCAAAGTTGGACCTGAGACCCCCTATACTGTAGCGGCTAGGAGTCTCGCTCAGGGAATGCTGACCGGCAGCAAGCCTCTGATGCTTTCAAATGCGAAATAACGAGGTGTAACGACCAAACTTGTGGGAGCCTGACTACTGGGTTATATTGTTTTCATTCTCGTTCTTTCTCCTCTTGACTCTCCCTGATGGTCTAGTGGCTAGGATTCGGCGCTCTCACCGCCGCGGCCAGGATTCGATTCCCGGTCAGGGAATTAGATCACATTGATGCTCTCCAATAACAATCTCCTGCAACTGTTTCCTTGTGCTTTTAGATCTCCATCACATCATTCCACACTTTGACACATTTCAGTTGGGCTGATAAGTACAAATTCTATATGAACTGAAGATGAATAAATACACCTCTCTCAATGTTGAAAGATGTATAGAAGGGGGCCCGCTTTTGTTGCTCCCCATCACATTTTAAATAACAACGTACAGTTGCCAATGTAGCAGCTGGTATAAAAACGGAGGATCCCAACTTGCATACAGACCCGGCTGATGGATTGACAGTTTTGAGGGGTTTTGCTGTAATTCATTGACTAAACCTCCAAGTCATGGGAAATGATTTAGAAGGCCTACTTGGACAATGCATTGGCTAGGAATTCAGGAGCGTTGGGAATGTCTGCATGCGTTATCTCCCTGGAGAAACCCATTATCACTGGAACACTGGGAAGAAAGGGCCAAAAGGGAGGGATACGTAGCTGGCAGGATTCCAACCTGCGCGGGGAAACCCCAATGGATTTCGAGTCCATCGCCTTGAACACTCGGCCACAACTACTCAAAGACTCAAGCCGGGCTGCTTTCCAATGCGAAATAACGAGGTGTAACGACCAAACTTGTGGGAGCCTGACTACTGGGTTATATTGTTTTCATTCTCGTTCTTTCTCCTCTTGACTCTCCCTCATGGTCTAGTGGCTAGGATTCGGCGCTCTCACCGCCGCGGCCCGGGTTCGATTCCCGGTCAGGGAATTTGCTGATTTTGATGCCCTCCAATAACAATCTCCTGCAACTGTTTCCTCGTTCTTTTAGATTTCCTTGACATCATTCCTCACTTTGACACGCTTCAGTTGGGCTGATGAGTACAAATTCTATATGTGCTGAACATGAATAAATACACCTCTCTCCATTTTGAAACATGTGTGGAAGGGGGGCCACTTTTGTTGCTCTGTAATTCACTGGCTAAACCTCCAAGTCATGGGAAATGATTTAGACGGCCTACTTGGACAATGCATTGCCTAGGAATCCCACAGAGGGGTCGTGGGCTATGCAAGCAGCTCTGCACCCATATATACCCCTGACACTTTGAAGCTACGTCTTCAAATGTCAGCTCCTTCCAGAGATATTACTGCATTTACCGGCGTCCTCGTGGCTTGGAGTGTTTACATTTCTCCCACATCTGAATCCACAAAGCCATATTGTTATTGTTCATCCCCAAACTCTGCCATTTGACCCCATACTTTCAGACCATGCGCTACGTGAATGCGTGTGTGTAGCACCTCCCCTTAGGAAGCAAATCCCACCTTCCACTTGAACAATGGGAAAAAAGGGTCAAAGTTAAGGCTTACGTAGTAACAGGATGTGAACCTGCGCTGGTAATCTCCAGTGCACGTCGAGTCTATGGGGTTGAGCACGGGGACCAAACTGCATCCAACGGGAACATAGGATGCTGTCCCGGAACAGTTGGACTTTGACATATGAAGCCTCTAAGCGGGGATGACGTCAAGCACCGTCAAAGACAGTCCACATGTGAACTCTTGGCCGAAAGAATGCGCCAAGTTTTTTACATGGCATCAGTCAAAAGAGACTGCGACATAAGGAGCAGGTCAACCGCTCGTTTGGATCACAACAGGAGCCAAAATTGTCATCAATCTATATTTACTTAGCTGTTGCACAGAAAACTCAAATAATACGAGATCAATAGTCACAGGCCTTGCTGCTAAAGTCCATCAGGAACATTATTTGTTTTTGCCGCTTAATTCAGCTCAGGTGCGTTGGAAATGTCTGCACGTGTTATCTACCTGGAGAAACCCATTATCACTGGAACACTGGGAAGAAAGGGCCAAAAGGGAGGCACACGTAGCTGACAGGATTCGAACCTGCGCGGGGAAACCCCAATGGATTTCAAGTCCATCGCCTTGACCACTCGGCCACAACTACTCAAAGATTGGAGGTGGGCTGCTTTCCTGGGATGACTGAACTTTGACAGCGTAAATCACACATCGGCCACAATGTCAGGGAGCGTCAAGGAAGCTCCACATTAGAAATCTTGACCTAAACAGAGGGTAGACTTATTTACAGAACATGGGTCGAAACAAAAGGAGCTGTCAACCATTTTTTTTTTCATTTACAGGAGGCGCAATAATTATTAGGAATTATTACTAAAGTTGCTGTTGCACTGAAAATGGAATTCAAATGAGATAACGGACTTGTTTTATAGAGAGGCCAATGAATTTGACAACAATATTTAACCTTTCAAAAGTGCAATCGTTATATTATACATTTTGTGAATACCAAAGTTGGACCTGAGACCCCCTATACTGTAGCGGCTAGGAGTCTCGCTCAGGGAATGCTGACCGGCAGCAAGCCTCTGATGCTTTCAAATGCGAAATAACGAGGTGTAAGGACCAAATTTGTGGGAGCCTGACTACTGGGTTATATAGTTTTCATTCTCGCTCCTTCCCGTCTTGACTCTCCCTGATGGTCTAGTGGCTAGGATTCGGCGCTCTCACCGCCGCGGCCCGGGTTCGATTCCCGGTCAGGGAATTAGATCGCATTGATGCTCTCCAATAACAATCTCCTGCAACTGTTTCCTTGTGCTTTTAGATCTCCATCACATCATTCCACACTTTGACACACTTCAGTTGGGCTGATAAGTACAAATTCTATATGAACTGAAGATGAATAAATACACCTCTCTCAATGTTGAAAGATGTATAGAAGGGGGCCCGCTTTTGTTGCTCCCCATCACATTTTAAATAACAACGTACAGTTGCCAATGTAGCAGCTGGTATAAAAACGGAGGATCCCAACTTGCATACAGACCCGGCTGATGGATTGACAGTTTTGAGGGGTTTTGCTGTAATTCATTGACTAAACCTCCAAGTCATGGGAAATGATTTAGAAGGCCTACTTGGACAATGCATTGGCTAGGAATTCAGGAGCGTTGGGAATGTCTGCATGCGTTATCTCCCTGGAGAAACCCATTATCACTGGAACACTGGGAAGAAAGGGCCAAAAGGGAGGGATACGTAGCTGGCAGGATTCCAACCTGCGCGGGGAAACCCCAATGGATTTCGAGTCCATCGCCTTGACCACTCGGCCACAACTACTCAAAGACTCAAGCCGGGCTGCTTTCCAATGCGAAATAACGAGGTGTAACGACCAAACTTGTGGGAGCCTGACTACTGGGTTATATTGTTTTCATTCTCGTTCTTTCTCCTCTTGACTCTCCCTCATGGTCTAGTGGCTAGGATTCGGCGCTCTCACCGCCGCGGCCCGGGTTCGATTCCCGGTCAGGGAATTTGCTGATTTTGATGCCCTCCAATAACAATCTCCTGCAACTGTTTCCTCGTTCTTTTAGATTTCCTTGACATCATTCCTCACTTTGACACGCTTCAGTTGGGCTGATGAGTACAAATTCTATATGTGCTGAACATGAATAAATACACCTCTCTCCATTTTGAAACATGTGTGGAAGGGGGGCCACTTTTGTTGCTCTGTAATTCACTGGCTAAACCTCCAAGTTTAGACGGCCTACTTGGACAATGCATTGCCTAGGAATCCCAGAGAGGGGTCCTGGGCTATGCAAGCAGCTCTGCACCCATATATACCCCCGACACTTTGAAGCTACGTCTTCAAATGTCAGCTCCTTCCAGAGACATTACTGCATTTACCGGCGTCCTCGTGGCTTGGAGTGTTTACATTTCTCCCACATCTGAATCCACAAAGCCATATTGTTATTGTTCATCCCCAAACTCTGCCATTTGACCCCATACTTTCAGACCATGCGCTACGTGAATGCCTGTGTGTAACACCTCCCCTTAGGAAGCAAATCCCACCTTCCACTTGAACAATGGGAAAAAAGGGTCAAAGTTAAGGCTTACGTAGTAACAGGATGTGAACCTGCGCTGGTAATCTCCAGTGCACGTCGAGTCTATGGGGTTGAGCACGGGGACCAAACTGCATCCAACGGGAACATAGGATGCTGTCCCGGAACAGTTGGACTTTGACATATGAAGCCTCTAAGCGGGGATGACGTCAAGCACCGTCAAAGACAGTCCACATGTGAACTCTTGGCCGAAAGAATGCGCCAAGTTTTTTACATGGCATCAGTCAAAAGAGACTGCGACATAAGGAGCAGGTCAACCGCTCGTTTGGATCACAACAGGAGCCAAAATTGTCATCAATCTATAATTACTTAGCTGTTGCACAGAAAACTCAAATAATACGAGATCAATAGTCACAGGCCTTGCTGCTAAAGTCCATCAGGAACATTATTTGTTTTTGCCGCTTAATTCAGCTCAGGTGCGTTGGAAATGTCTGCACGTGTTATCTCCCTGGAGAAACCCATTATCACTGGAACACTGGGAAGAAAGGGCCAAAAGGGAGGCGCACGTAGCTGACAGGATTCGAACCTGCGCGGGGAAACCCCAATGGATTTCAAGTCCATCGCCTTGACCACTCGGCCACAACTACTCAAAGATTGGAGGTGGGCTGCTTTCCTGGGATGACTGAACTTTGACAGCGTAAATCACACATCGGCCACAATGTCAGGGAGCGTCAAGGAAGCTCCACATTAGAAATCTTGACCTAAACAGAGGGTAGACTTATTTACAGAACATGGGTCGAAACAAAAGGAGCTGTCAACCTTTTTTTTTTTCATTTACAGGAGGCGCAATAATTATTAGGAATTATTACTAAAGTTGCTGTTGCACTGAAAATGGAATTCAAATGAGATAACGGACTTGTTTTATAGAGAGGCCAATGAATTTGACAACAATATTTAACCTTTCAAAAGTGCAATCGTTGTATTATACATTTTGTGAATACCAAAGTTGGACCTGAGACCCCCTATACTGTAGCGGCTAGGAGTCTCGCTCAGGGAATGCTGACCGGCAGCAAGCCTCTGATGCTTTCAAATGCGAAATAACGAGGTGTAACGACCAAACTTGTGGGAGCCTGACTACTGGGTTATATTGTTTTCATTCTCGTTCTTTCTCCTCTTGACTCTCCCTGATGGTCTAGTGGCTAGGATTCGGCGCTCTCACCGCCGCGGCCAGGATTCGATTCCCGGTCAGGGAAGTTGCTCATTTTGATGCTCTCCAATAGCAATCTCCTGCAACTGTTTCCTCGTTCTTTTAGATTTCCTTGACATCATTCCTCACTTTGACACGCTTCAGTTGGGCTGATGAGTACAAATTCTATATGTGCTGAACATGAATAAATACACCTCTCTCCATTTTGAAACATGTGTGGAAGGGGGGCCACTTTTGTTGCTCTGTAATTCACTGGCTAAACCTCCAAGTCATGGGAAATTATTTAGACGGCCTACTTGGACAATGCATTGCCTAGGAATCTTACAGAGGGGTCGTGGGCTATGCAAGCAGCTCTGCACCCATATATACCCCCGACACTTTGAAGCTACGTCTTCAAATGTCAGCTCCTTCAAGAGACATTACTGCATTTACCGGCGTCCTCGTGGCTTGGAGTGTTTACATTTCTCCCACATCTGAATCCACAAAGCCATATTGTTATTGTTCATCCCCAAACTCTGCCATTTGACCCCATACTTTCAGACCATGTGCTACGTGAATGCCTGTGTGTAACACCTCCCCTTAGGAAGCAAATCCCACCTTCCACTTGAACAATGGGAAAAAAGGGTCAAAGTTAAGGCTTACGTAGTAACAGGATGTGAACCTGCGCTGGTAATCTCCAGTGCACGTCGAGTCTATGGGGTTGAGCACGGGGACGAAACTGCATCCAACGGGAACATAGGATGCTGTCCCGGAACAGTTGGACTTTGACATATGAAGCCTCTAAGCGGGGATGACGTCAAGCACCCTCAAAGACAGTCCACATGTGAACTCTTGGCCGAAAGAACGCGCCAAGTTTTTTACATGGCATCAGTCAAAAGAGACTGCGACATAAGGAGCAGGTCAACCGCTCGTTTGGATCACAACAGGAGCCAAAATTGTCATCAATCTATATTTACTTAGCTGTTGCACAGAAAACTCAAATAATACGAGATCAATAGTCACAGGCCTTGCTGCTAAAGTCCATCAGGAACATTATTTGTTTTTGCCGCTTAATTCAGCTCAGGTGCGTTGGAAATGTCTGCACGCGTTATCTCCCTGGAGAAACCTATTATCACTGGAACACTGGGAAGAAAGGGCCAAAAGGGAGGCATACGTAGCTGACAGGATTCGAACCTGCGCGGGGAAACCCCAATGGATTTCAAGTCCATCGCCTTGACCACTCGGCCACAACTACTCAAAGATTTGAGGTGGGCTGCTTTCCTGGGATGACTGAACTTTGACAGCGTAAATCACACATCGGCCACAATGTCAGGGAGCGTCAAGGAAGCTCCACATTAGAAATCTTGACCTAAACAGAGGGTAGACTTATTTACAGAACATGGATCGAAACAAAAGGAGCTGTCAACCATTTTGTTTTTTCATTTACAGGAGGCGCAATAATTATTAGGAATTATTACTAAAGTTGCTGTTGCACTGAAAATGGAATTCAAATGAGATAACGGACTTGTTTTATAGAGAGGCCAATGAATTTGACAACAATATTTAACCTTTCAAAAGTGCAATCGTTGTATTATACATTTTGTGAATACCAAAGTTGGACCTGAGACCCCCTATACTGTAGCTGCTAGGAGTCTCGCTCAGGGAATGCTGACCGGCAGCAAGCCTCTGCTGCTTTCCAATGCGAAATAACGAGGTGTAACGACCAAATTTGTGCGAGCCTGACTACTGGGTTATATAGTTTTCATTCTCGCTCCTTCCCGTCTTGACTCTCCCTGATGGTCTAGTGGCTAGGATTCGGCGCTCTTACCGCCGCGGCCCGGGTTCGATTCCCGGTCAGGGAATTAGATCACATTGATGCTCTCAAATAACAATCTCCTGCAACTGTTTCCTTGTGCTTTTAGATCTCCATCACATCATTCCACACTTTGACACACTTCAGTTGGGCTGATAAGTACAAATTCTATATGAACTGAAGATGAATAAATACACCTCTCTCAATGTTGAAAGATGTATAGAAGGGGGCCCGCTTTTGTTGCTCCCCATCACATTTTAAAGAACAACGTACAGTTGCCAATGTAGCAGCTGGTATAAAAACGGAGGATCCCAACTTGCATACAGACCCGGCTGATGGATTGACAGTTTTGAGGGGTTTTGCTGTAATTCATTGACTAAACCTCCAAGTCATGGGAAATGATTTAGAAGGCCTACTTGGACAATGCATTGGCTAGGAATTCAGGAGCGTTGGGAATGTCTGCATGCGTTATCTCCCTGGAGAAACCCATTATCACTGGAACACTGGGAAGAAAGGGCCAAAAGGGAGGGATACGTAGCTGGCAGGATTCGAACCTGCGCGGAGAAACCCCAATGGATTTCAAGTCCATCGCCTTGACCACTCGGCCACAACTACTCAAAGACTCAAGCCGGGCTGCTTTCCAATGCGAAATAACGAGGTGTAACGACCAAACTTGTGGGAGCCTGACTACTGGGTTATATTGTTTTCATTCTCGTTCTTTCTCCTCTTGACTCTCCCTGATGGTCTAGTGGCTAGGATTTGGCGCTCTCACCGCCGCGGCCCGGTTTCGATTCCCGGTCAGGGAATTTGCTCATTTTGATGCTCTCCAATAACAATCTCCTGCAACTGTTTCCTCGTTCTTTTAGATTTCCTTGACATCATTCCTCACTTTGACACGCTTCAGTTGGGCTGATGAGTACAAATTGTATATGTACTGAAGATGAATAAATACACCTCTCTCAATGTTGAACCATGTGTGGAAGGGGGGCCACTTTTGTTGCTCTGTAATTCACTGGCTAAACCTCCAAGTCATGGGAAATGATTTAGACGGCCTACTTGGACAATGCATTGCCTAGGAATCCCACAGAGGGGTCGTGGGCTATGCAAGCAGCTCTGCACCCATATATACCCCCGACACTTTGAAGCTACGTCTTCAAATGTCAGCTCCTTCCAGAGACATTACTGCATTTACCGACGTCCTCGTGGCTTGGAGTGTTTACATTTCTCCCACATCTGAATCCACAAAGCCATATTGTTATTGTTCATCCCCAAACTCTGCCATTTGACCCCATACTTTCAGACCATGCGCTACGTGAATGCCTGTGTGTAACACCTCCCCTTAGGAAGCAAATCCCACCTTCCACTTGAACAATGGGAAAAAAGGGTCAAAGTTAAGGCTTACGTAGTAACAGGATGTGAACCTGCGCTGGTAATCTCCAGTGCACGTCGAGTCTATGGGGTTGAGCACGGGGACGAAACTGCCTCCAACGGGAACATAGGATGCTGTCCTGGAACAGTTGGACTTTGACATATGAAGCGTCTTAGCGGGGATGACGTCAAGCACCGTCAGGGACAGTCCACATGTGAACTCTTGGCCGAAAGAATGCGCCAAGTTTTTTACATGGCATCAGTCAAAAGAGACTGCGACATAAGGAGCAGGTCAACCGCTCGTTTGGATCACAACAGGAGCCAAAATTGTCATCAATCTATATTTACTTAGCTGTTGCACAGAAAACTCAAATAATACGACATCAATAGTCACAGGCCTTGCTGCTAAAGTCCATCAGGAACATTATTTGTTTTTGCCGCTTAATTCAGCTCAGGTGCGTTGGAAATGTCTGCACGTGTTATCTCCCTGGAGAAACCCATTATCAATGGAACACTGGGAAGAAAGGGCCAAAAGGGAGGCATACGTAGCTGACAGAATTCTAACCTGCGCGGGGAAACCCCAATGGATTTCAAGTCCATCGCCTTGACCACTCGGCCACAACTACTCAAAGATTGGAGGTGGGCTGCTTTCCTGGGATGACTGAACTTTGACAGCGCAAATCACACATCGGCCACAATGTCAGGGAGCGTCAAGGAAGCTCCACATTAGAAATCTTGACCTAAACAGAGGGTAGACTTATTTACAGAACATGGGTCGAAACAAAAGGAGCTGTCAACCATTTTTTTTTCATTTACAGGAGGCGCAATAATTATTAGGAATTATTACTGAAGTTGCTGTTGCACTGAAAATGGAATTCAAATGAGATAACGGACTTGTTTTATAGAGAGGCCAATGAATTTGACAACAATATTTAACCTTTCAAAAGTGCAATCGTTGTATTATACATTTTGTGAATACCAAAGTTGGACCTGAGACCCCCTATGCTGTAGCGGCTAGGTGTCTCGCTCAGGGAATGCTGACCGGCAGCAAGCCTCTGCTGCTTTCAAATGCGAAATAACGAGTTGTAACGACCAAATTTGTGGGAGCCTGACTACTGGGTTATATAGTTTTCATTCTCGTTCTTTCTCCTCTTGACTCTCCCTGATGGTCTAGTGGCTAGGATTCGGCGCTCTCACCGCCGCGGCCAGGATTCGATTCCCGGTCAGGGAAGTTGCTCATTTTGATGCTCTCCAATAACAATCTCCTGCAACTGTTTCCTCGTTCTTTTAGATTTCCTTGACATCATTCCTCACTTTGACACGCTTCAGTTGGGCTGATGAGTACAAATTCTATATGTGCTGAACATGAATAAATACACCTCTCTCCATTTTGAAACATGTGTGGAAGGGGGGCCACTTTTGTTGCTCTGTAATTCACTGGCTAAACCTCCAAGTCATGGGAAATGATTTAGACGGCCTACTTGGACAATGCATTGCCTAGGAATCCCACAGAGGGGTCGTGGGCTATGCAAGCAGCTCTGCACCCATATATACCCCTGACACTTTGAAGCTACGTCTTCAAATGTCAGCTCCTTCCAGAGACATTACTGCATTTACCGGCGTCCTCGTGGCTTGGAGTGTTTACATTTCTCCCACATCTGAATCCACAAAGCCATATTGTTATTGTTCATCCCCAAACTCTGCCATTTGACCCCATACTTTCAGACCATGCGCTACGTGAATGCCTGTGTGTAACACCTCCCCTTAGTTTTTAAAGCTATGAATAAAAAGGAAAACAAATTAAGCATTGTATCAACGCATCTACAAAAGAGAAATGACAGAAAAATAGAAGGACACACACATTTACTAATCAAGCTAAAAATCTGTTGGGTCTGAAGGGTGTGCCTTACTCAAATGCATGTTTGGCATCTGTGACTCAGGAGGTAGAGCAGTTTAAGGGTGCTTGCTTGGTTCCCACTGAAAACCTAAATTAGTTGCTCCCACTTAGTGCGGGCGAACTGTATGTGTGTGGGTGTGTGTGCTTGTGAGTGCTAATGAGTAAATGGGAATCATTTTAAAGCATCTTGTGTACTAAAAGGGGTAGAAAACCACAGACCATTTATTCTTTAGCAGAATATCTCTGCACATTTGCCAGTGCTGTTCAGAGAGTCTGAGTCAGGGAAGGTTTCTACATGTCTCTACATTCAGATAATTGATGAAGAATATTTACATTAACTGTTGCACACTATGGCTTTGCCCCAAATCAGCCTCTACTTACTATATAATGCACTATAAAGTGTGTTCTTTATTTTTAGAAGTGTCAGAATGTTGTGTGTGTAAATATATCCATTTTATAGCGTACTCACACAATGCAACATGAAAACTAGAGTACATAGCATGTACCCTTCTTTCTGTTAACAGTCCAACAATGCAATGCTCCCCGTTTTAGAGATGAGAAAATTACCTTTGTGCAATTCAAACAACTATTGCTGTCACATGGTGTCATCACTAACAGTGTCCGAAATGTCAGTGGAATACTCACTATTGAGTGAACTACTACTAATATTACTACTACTACTACTACTACTAAATGAGTTAGTAGGGGGTGATTTCGGACACAGTGTGTCTCTTTGCGCAGTCCATATCGGAAAATTATAGACACGCCATTGCCTCTTAAGTGATTTAAATTGATTTTTGGAGTAGTTTACCAGAGATATAGTTTACTATAATTACGTGTAGCCATAAATATTTCCTTAAGAGCTCAATCTCAAATGAAACTGTGCTGACAGAACGCGTGTGTAGCCCTTTAAGAATTCGTGCAACGTTAACTTTACAGCGTCTCCCAGTTTATACGTCACACACGGAACTGTCAACATGGAGGACGGGAGGGAAGCTTCCACGAATTCACTTCTGAAAAATGGTAAATACAGCTCCATGAAGTGCTACAGTGATGCGTACTGCATTTGTCAATAGTTTTAAAAACATATCTATAGGTTTGACGAGTTTTTACATTCGTCCAACTGCTAATACTTCAAAACCTCTTTTGTAGCTAATTTAGCTAACAGAGCTGCGTTTGTTGCATTTCTTTAAATGACGCCTTCACTGGTTTTGAACTTGCTTCTTTTGCTACTAGTTTGGGTAGAACATGAAGATAAATACCATTAAACTTCCCTTTGAATTCCCTATATGAAAATATTTCTCTACTTCTATCTGATAAATGACTCCAGATGACATCATTTGGAGGGAAATTTTGTTCAGATTATGTTATCTTGTTGCTCACACTAATCATGGGGAACCTAGTCCCCCAGATGACATCATCCGAGCTGCTAATGATGACAAACTCCTCTGGGTGATGTCATCCTTAGGTGTTTTTCAGCTAGAACCAGATAAATATTTTAATTTAGGAAAGTTTAAAAGCATTAGGGTACCTTTACACCTTAAACTAAAGGCATAGAAAGCAAATTGAAGCGTGAGGAAGTCGTCCTAAACACCCTTTTGTTGCATTTCTTTAATTCAACCATGAAACTAGCCTTCGCCAGGAATTAAGAGAAACAAGCTAAACCCAACTAGGAAATGTTTGGTTTTGCTGTAGTTGCATTTTTAGGAATGGTTGGGACTGTCTTAAGGATGTGCTGGTGTATTTGCAGATTGCTTTGCAGATTTCCTGGCAGAGGACTTTGATGTGAAGACATACACTGCTCAGGCTATTCATCATGCTGTCATAGCTGAACAGCTGGCCAAGCTGGCACAGGGCATTAGTCAGCTGGACAAGGAGCTGCACAGCCAGGTAAAGATCCATCACACTATAACACAGCTAACCTGACACTTTGCAGGTTCATAGGGGTAAAAGTTTGAAAAGACAGTTCAGCACTGAAAGAATTGTATGAAATAGTTCGTAAAATTATGTGTAATTTAATGTGTTTGTACATTAAACACGTAGCTAGAGGTGTAATGGTACAATAACTAACTGATTTGCCTCCCACAAAGAGGATTTCTGCTTTATGAGTATGTTACTTTGACCCAATGGTTTGACTGCATGTTTCTGTTTGTAATTCTTTGACTGATATCCCAGAACTTTTCTAAAAAACCTTTGCAAAAATGGATTGTTACAGTTACTTTTTAAAAAGACCTGCATTGATCAGTCAATACATTACATTCTTTAGCAACTATTTTATTAATATTTTTTTCTACTACTCAGTTTTTTTTTCGTTAAAACTCGTCATAATTGAATATTTTCTGGGTATAGTTTATTTTGCTGATAATCTAACTGATATTAAAAATAGTCGCTAGTTGAAACCCTGTTAACAACAAGAAGTTAACACTAAGGCAGGTTGAGAATGACTCATCCACCATATTTGTAATGTGGATAAACAGTCTTCAGACAAGGACAATTGTTCAGTCCCCTCCAAAAGTATTGGAATTCATTTGTTTTGGCTGTGCATTGAAGACATTTGGATTTAAAACCAAAAGATGACTATCAGGTGAAGGGTCACAATTTCAGTATTTATGTGACGGTAATTACTCTACAACTAGATACATTGAAGACATTAAATGCTGTACCTGTGGTCTTAGACCAACCTTTTCAATGAGCAAAAGTATTGGAACATTTGCTGTAGTTGTAAGTAAATAAAACATATGCATTAAATATGCGGTTCCAGTCTTTAGTGCGGCCTCCTTCAGTTGTTTAGACAGGGGACATCCTTTGTTGTGTTGGCAGTCGTTTTTTTTTCACAGTCTTGCGGCAAGATGATGTCCCAGTGGTTTCTTTTCTTTTTCTGTATAAGCCATGTTGTATTCTATTGTCCAAAGTTTGTGATGGATTTTTCCCTTTCAGATTGAAAATGGGTTTCTTTTCCCACATAAACAGCTGGCAAGATGATGTCCCAGTGGTTTCTTTTCTTTTTCTGTATAAGCCATGTTGTATTCTATTGTCCAAAGTTTGTGATGGATTTTTCCCTTTCAGATTGAAAATGGGTTTCTTTTCCCACATAAACAGCTACAACCAAGAACAAGCCTTTAGAGGGATTTATTTTTGTTCCAGTCTATGTCACAGGACACACCAGGTTAACGAGAAACACCTACCAGTCACATGTTACAATACTTTAAGTGTGTAAAATTGGTGCTATGTTCTATGCTGGCCATTTTCAAAATTATTTACAGTGGACGTGAAGCAAAAAGTGAAGTTTACTTAACACAAGGGGAGTAGTGGCAGCCATAAAAGGAGCCCAGTGCACTGATTTATTTATTTTACTGCATTTCTTACTTTCAGGTTGTGGCCAGACATGAAGACTTACTGGCTCAGGCAACTGGAATAGAGTCCCTTGAAGGTAAAGAACCCCCATTTCAACTGCTACCATTATAATTTCAAAAGCGAAATTTAGTCTGACAGTTTAATGGATTAGATTTGATAGATTATTATTTGATAGAAGATTTTTCCTTCCACGCAGCCATTGAGTTTATTTTACCATTCTATGCAAATTAAATTGCAGAGGCTTCCATCTTAGTCTAATATTTATTTACTTTTAATCAGGTTATACTATGTTAGTGTTATGATGCTACTTGTTGGTGCATTAGAACTCAGTAAACCCCAATATGAGATTTTTCTGGGACAATCAGTGCACCATTGTGCTATGTTTCTATTTAAACTGCTTTGAAGCAGTGGCTAATTGGCATACAATGGTCTACACTTATATAGCGCTTTCCTACCTTTTGGCACTCAAAGCGCTTTACAATGCTTCGTATTTACCCATTCACACTCACAATCACACACACATTCATACACCGATGGGGGAGCTGCTATGCAGCTGGCCAACACTCACTGGGAGCAACTAAGTTGGGGTTCAGTGTCTTGCTCAAGGACACTTCGACATGTGATCGGAGGAGCCGGGATTGAACCAACAACTGTGAGATTGGTGGACAACCGCTCTACCTTCCTGCGCCACAGTCGCCCCGGATTGATACTGAGAGGAGACTACTTACCGCACATTTACAATGACTCTCATTACTATACTATACAGATTGGTCCCAAGTATTTAAGATCACCATTTTAGACTATATTTTATATATTTTGCTAATATTTTATATATAATACATATATAAAAAAGAACAGTAACCTATTTTTTTATTACCTACCTCCTGAATTACAGCATTTCTTATGTTTTACCACAAGAGAGAGCTGGTGTTCCTTAGATGATGTCTGCTAACAAAGTAGCTCCTCAGTGAAATTGTTTTGTTGGAGTTTTCAGGGGTCCTCCAGATGATGCAGACAAGGATCAGTGCTTTGCAGACCGCTGTTGACAGGTAAATATGTTTTCCCAAGATTTTAGTAAGATTAGATGTTTTTATTTTGTGTCAACATTTACAGTACACAGACATCAGTCACAGTTACTGGCTTTATGAAGCATGCTAAAGGCAGTAACATCAAAGACTGCTGAAAGCATGAGTAGAGTTTGGCAAAATACTTTTTCACAGTTTAGATATTAATTTGATAGCGAAGTGTCTCTCTGACCAGTGGGTAGTCTGCAGTGTTTTCACGTCACTTTTACATTGCTTTGAACTTTGATGGAGGTGACACCAAAAAAGGGCAACTAGGCACTATCCACAACCAAAAAAGGCAAGTAGTCAAGTCAAGTTAAGCTGGTACCGTGGGGTGGCTAAGAGCTACAGTATTTGTTTTATCCAGGTTTCCTTGACGCTCCCAAACTCAGACTTAAACTCAAAGGTGACAGTATTTTCTTTCAGGCTTCCTAGACTTTGGAACATGCCTGAAGAGATCAATTCAGTAAATGCTATCTTCGTTCATAACACAGAAGCACAAGAATATACGTAAACCAAAGAATTGCAGTTCTTAAAAGTTTAGTTTATGAGTATCTCCATTGTTTCCACAGTTGGCAAGTTTTCACAGCAGGAAAGCTGTATGTAATGCTTTCATATGTACATTCCTAGGATAAGGACGAAAATTGTTGACCCATACAACAAGATTGTGGCCAGGATTACTCAGCTTGCCAGGCTACAGGTAAGTCTTCGTAACACTACGTGATCACTGTATTGTATTAACTCTTCCATGGTTGTGGCATAGACAGTTCATTGCTTGGTAGGTTTACCAAAGAACAATATTTTACATTTGTTTCTAAGCTTTCCCAAACCCACAGAGAAATCGGCACTGCGTAGGAAAGAGGTTTGTAGGCAAGATAGTATGTGTGTACAAAGCTCCAAGCTGCTGCGCATGCATGACCAAGACAGCACACATACTTAGTGAGAACACTGGCCTCAGTTCTCCTGTTTGTCCAGCTGAGGGAAATCATGATTAAATATTGATGAAACACCAGCTGTAAAAAGGTCAGCACATCTGAGGTCTATGTCCTGGGCTAACAGTGAAGTATGGTTTAGATTTTCTTTATGTGTGTAATATCACTCTTAGTCTTGGGCCAGAGCCTTCAGAATAAGATGTATTTAACTCTGAGAGCAGTCTGTCATTGGGAAATCTGAGGCCTCTGTTTATTATTTTTTCCATGTTAGAGACACACCATCTTCCTTCAAATCCAAATTAACACCTCAGAGTCTTGGATTAAACCAATTTGATGAAATCCAATAGCTGGTTCAATGCTAAACATGTTTAATGTAGTATAAAGGTAAAGTCACAAGTTTTAAAAACTAGCAGATGACTCCATAGAAATTAAGACATTTATTGCTTGAGTAAATTTAAATCCTGTCCTTGCAGTCTAATCATATTATAAGTTGTTGAAGTAACATTTGCAATTTGGCAATAACAAGCTTACCCCACTTCAGGACTTGCTGGCCATTTTTCTGATGGGTAATTTGTGCTTCTAGTCCTCACTTTATACATAAAGTAATTTATCTATCACTCATTTCACTTATTCACAGATACATATTGCAAAAAAGGACAACTTAGTTCTATGGATTGTTTGCCAGGAAGTTGCACAGGAAGGTAGAGCGGTTGAACAACAATCTCGCAGTTGTTGGTTCAATCCCCACCTCCTCCGGTCACATGTTGAACTGTCCTTGAGCAAGACACTGAACCCCAACTTAGTTGCTCCCGGTGAGCGTTTGCCAGCTACATATGAGCTCCCCCATTGGTGTATGAGTGTGTGTGATTGTGAGTGCGAATGGGTGAATAAAAAGCAGTGTAAAGTGCTTTGAGTGCGAATAGGTAGAAGAGTACTATATAAGTGCAGAAAATTTACAGTGCTTTTCTTATTTATCCACTACCTGTACCCATTTTGTGTTCAAGGATATACTTCAGATAGAATCCTGTCATTGAGGAAGACGGCTTTAGGTGTTTCCATTGTGTAAAGGTGGCGACATGACTATTTATCTACATGGTAGCTGTAATTTCTCCAAACGTTTAGAATCAGTAGTGAACCAACAATTCCTCAAAAAAGTAACCTCAAAAAATATTGGATTTGCAAGGCCAATTCAAATGTTTTTGCTGGACATTTGGTTGCTGGACATTTGTTTTTAAGATCAAAGTATGGCTGTAAGGCAAATTCTGAATTTGATTGTATTTACCCCTAGATATGCTAAACAAGATGGCTTTATGTGAGCAAACATATCAGAACACGTGACTGACTATCTTGTTAGGGCTCTAAATGCCCACTGCTGGATTTAGTGATTCAAGTATATTTAAAAAAAATGAGGGATCTGGGATGTTTTAAGACATTCATAATGGGTAGTGGTGTTAATTAGTTTTATTAGTTAATGAGTTTATTGTAAAAAGGATTTCTTTTTAACAGCAAGTTCCAATACTTTTTGTTTTGCTGTACAGTGAAGGCATTTCAAAGACTTTATTCAGTAAAGTGCCTTGAGATTACTTTGTTGTGAATTGGCGCTATATAAATAAAATTGAATTGAATTTAAGTTTAACATCGAACATGAGATCTTTTTTATCTAATTTTTAAGTGAGCAGAAGCAGTGAAAGATGTGACTGTCAGATGTTTCTTGATACCCATGTCATGTGAAAATAATCTTTCAAAAAATAACTCTACAGTAAATGTATTCTTTTAGTAAAAGCCTTGGGCTTTACCCAATATACATTTTTAACATGGATAAATGACATATGAACACACAAAAAAGTTTTGAACCTGAGAGGGAAAACAATTAGAGGTGTTGCACACACATTCGGCATAGGCAATATAACTTAATGGAATATCCTTGAGAACGAAAAGAAACAGTGGTGTAAATGTTCTACACTTATATAGCACTTTTCTACCTATTGGCACTGAAAGCGCTTTACACTGCTTATTTACCCATTCACACACACAATCACACACACACTCATAGACCGATGGGGGAGCTGCTATGCAGCTGGCTAACACTCACCAGCTGGGGATTGAACCAACAACTGTGAGATTGGTGGACAACCGCTCTACCTTCCTGCACCACAGTCGCCCCTGACCAGCATACACAGAACAGGTCAGCAAAGGAAAACAACTGCTATGTCAATTATTTTTTTTAACATTAAATAAAACCACACTCCTATTTGGAATATTTTAGATATCCTTTTGTAGCATTGTCCTAGTCAAAAGTGAATTTTTGCAAATGAGAATAATAATAAAAGATATCCACAATCACATTATTACTAGTAGAAATTGTATTTCAATATATCTACAACTTAGTTTTCAATAGTTGAAACTACATCTAAGATATTTAAAACGCCTTAAAAAGAATAGGTGGCCATTTTTCATGTTAAATAGCTAATCTTGATATATATTGCAGATCTATAATTAAATTCTTCCTAGTAAAAAACAGTTCAAATGATTTTCATTTAATATATCCACAATAATATTATTACAATATTTTTTACAACGACATCAATATTCTTTTCAGGACAAATTACATTACATTTGTCAATCATGTGCGTTGTGTTTTTAATTTTAGATACCTACAGTGACCAAAAACTCCCATTTCAGCAAGTCAGTTTTTACCAGTCATAATTTAATTGGATATCCAAAATGAAAAATATATCCACAATACATTTGTAGGTTTCAGCAAGAGCACTGTTGCTAGTCATAATCCAAATTGTAGATATGTGAAATTGCATTTTGACTAGCCATGATATGAATTGGGGATATCTGTATTGCCATTTCTACTAGACGCAATGTATATAGAATGTTTTCTCTTTTTTTATTCCCCCTATGATAAGTCATCAAGTCTCTCTCTCTCTCTCTCTCTCTATCACTCTATCCTCAGCACACAGCAAGATGCACCATTATTAAGTTCTAGAGGCAGATTTCCTTTAAAACTATCTGTTCCAGTACTTATGCTACCATGCACTACCTCCCTAAAATTAGGGTTAACTGATACAAAATAGCTGTTGTGTTGTTTTCAGTGTAAAGGAAAAACAAAAGAGTTGACTTGGACCTTCAAATAGTAGGAGTATGTGTTTGTATTTAGTACAATGCTGTGATTATGGCTTGAAATATATGCAGAGTAAACATATCCAAGTAAACATATAACTTTTTTTCCTTATTGGAGTAAATGATTCTTTCTAGCACATACTTTCTAGCTATCTTCAGTTGGCAGGTATTTCTTCTCGGTAGGCTTTAAAAGTTGCACAATTACTGACCAACTCAATTGTTTGATAATAATGCTATATTGTCTCCTACTTCAATTCTTGGGGTTTTGAAATAGATGCCAAAGTTAAAGGTTGTCAATGTTGACACAAATCTTGTGAATTTGGTAAGGATAGCTGTGCTTAGGGCGCCTCATGAAGTTCACCGTGAGCTCCAGGTTGGTTTGACTGCACTAGAAGCCAGATCGTTCCTTTTCCCTCTGTGCGGATTTGTTGTTTTCTTGGACAAGGTAGACGATGTTTCTGTGTACAAGATGTGACTTCCCACATTCTTACCTGCCATTTTCTGTTTGTCAATTGAAAAGCAATTATTTCTTACAATTTTGACAGGGTGCCAATAATATCCTGCAGGGCTTCACACACTTATGCAGTGTTGTGATGGTTGAAGCTGTTTTTTAAAGTGCTGTTTTGTTCAGACATCTCAATCTTCTTGTAAATTTTTGGGTTGCTTTTATAGGAATATAGGACTGGGTTTTTGGGCCCTGATTGTCTGAGTTTTTCTGGTAACAATAGCTTGTTGTATGTGCAAAAGGTCTTGGATGGGGCAAGTGGTGCAAAAGCTTATCTAGGATGTCTGTCAGTTCATCCAGGTTGGGTGCTGCTGCTTTAAAAACAAACCCGTCAGTGCAGTCAAAACAAGCCTCCACTCAATGCTAAACGCTATTGCAGGATTTACAGACTGTAGTCTCTGCCAAGAAGACAGCACAGCATGAACCCTCGACTAATCCCAGTGTTCCAAAGTTGCCCGAAAACTATTTAACATACTACGTGGAAAAAGATTGATGATGACGATTATTTTCACAATTATTTGATTTGATTAATTATTGACTTTAGAAACATCATCAAGTATCACAGCATCAAGGAGACTGACGTCTGGTGCACCACACTTTCAGCTGCAGAGAAAGTGTGGTGCTTTTATTTTTTCAATTGATATAACTCTTGCAAACATAGCAGAGCATTTTTACTGTCCTTGCTTTTATGTACTCATATGACTGTAGTAATCAAGTACATGGCACACAACAGTTTTATGTAATATATGTAATCTCTATAAATGTTAACTACTACATTTACATTTACGTTTAGTCATTTAGCTTTTATCCAAAGTGACTTAAAAGTGAGGTACAAGCCAGCAAAAATCTAAGTCAAGGAGAGAACATCAAAGCAAAATCCTATCAGAAGGTCTACTACAGTTGGAAAGGCATACTTTTGTGCCTACTCTTTTTTTGAACACTTAATGTTAACCTAATTTTGAAAAAGAACCGGTTTCTGTCACTCGCTGTGCAACGGCT